>NC_133325.1:779656953-779921953 GCF_042186555.1 Aquarana catesbeiana | reverse complement strand
GTTAACGGACACTGCACTATTGATGACCTCTGGCCATGAAAGGGTTGATAAAGTGGCCTCAGTTGCAGATACAACGATGGTTTTGTCATGCTGATTTCTCTGTATATATTCAGATTTGTCCAGTTACTGAAGAACGATACAATTCATCAATCACAGTTGTGTGATTTTCCCACAATTCGGACAGATCATTAAACAAAATAAACTTTTGCAGACTGTTTATTCTTCTGATTCCGTCATCGCTATTAATTTACTTTTCACATTGAACTCAAAAAAGAACGTTGCTTTTACAAAACTAAAACATTTTGCATTTGTAAAGCAGCTTTTCGGTGATACATTTTTCAGTGAAACATAAACCGACTATTTATAGCCGAGTAAACATATCAAGGAATAAAAGTCATGTCATTTCTTTTATTTCTCTTGGGTTGCTGCAAAGCTCAAACTTAGGAAAAATAAATGTAGAAAACAGAAAAGCTCTAATGGAGTTTTTATTTAGTTTTTTGTTTTTTGTTTTGCTTTTTTTCTTTTAGGTGAAAGTACAAATGCAGCCCGCACTACCACAAATTACAAAGTTGAGTTAACCACATTTGGGATCAGCGAACTTGAAGTACAATGGATGAGACTCACCCTGGGAGAACCTTAAATAACTTTTAAAGATATATCTAAACTTTTAAATGCATCCTAAACCCCCCCCCCCCCATTCAATTTTTGGATATAGAATGGAGCCCCTGTGATGTCTCACACTCTGGAAAGATTTACCGAAACAGGAGATAAGGCGACAAATTCCCAACTAGTTCAGGTGACAACTGTGTAAGGGCTTGTTCACAGTGAGCTGCATTGCCCAACAAAGTCCCAACCAAAGTACAAGACAAACAGCAGTCTCCTGCAAACTTGGATGAGGATGAGTTACTCCACAGTGCCTGCAGCTGGAGAGGTTAGTAAGGGCTTACAGTATATTGCTTGTTTAAATATGTAAATATTTGAATGGCCATAGCCTGGCCACAGTTCTATTATATTGTTCAAGTTTGGGCTAATTTTGTATTAAAAAAAGCCCCTGTCTGCAGTACAAAAAAATTCAAAATGCAACATTTACCCCATTGACTTGCTGTCCCCCGCAGTACCACTTCTCCTTAAAAAGATGCCCTCAGTCTTCTAGGTTAAATGATGCTCAGTGTTATTCAACCTGAAAGACTGAGGACACACTGTGAGTGCAGGGTTTCACAAACCCATTTCTTGAGGGGGTGCCACAACGAAGCCCTACATATAAAGCGAAATGATGCAGAGATAGGCATTTTCTACATTCCGAAAGAATGCCCCCAGAAGATGCCCTTAATCTTCTAGCTTAATTGATGTCCAGAGACATTCCACCTGCAAGACTGAGGACACACTGTGAGTGCAGGGTATCATAAACCCCTTTCCCGAGGGGGTGTCATAACGAAACCCTACATTTACACTGAAATGATGAAGAGAAGGGCACTTTCTGCATTATGGGGGGATGCCCCCACAGGATGCCCTAGGTCTTCAAGGTTAAATGATGCTCAGAATCATTCAACCTGGAAGACTAAGGACATACTGTGAGTGCAGGGCGTTGCGGATTTTTCCCTTAAGGGGGTGTCACCACAAAGCCCTCCTGCATTTACAGTGAAGTGATGCCGAGAAGGGCACTGTCTGCATCACGGAGGACCACTGCACTTGTCCACTGCTGGAGATAATTGGAAAAAAAAAATAGTACATCATGTGACCTGAATGAAGTTATCTGGAAAAGGTAAGAACCCATGCCTTTCCTAAAGAAAATTCTTCCCTCTTGCCTATTAACCTCAGGCCTCTAATACACACATAAAAGAAAATAAGCACAAAATAGCGCAAATCTATAGAAAATCCATAGTTGCATGAACCATACTTAAAATCAACAATGATGGACTCCTAATTATTTTATATATATAAATATACCAGCACCTTCCTATCAATATTCTACCTCTATTAAACACCGTATTTATCGGCATATAACACGCGCCGGCATATAACACGCACCCCAAGTTTAGGAGGGCATTTTAAGGAAAAAAACTTTTAGGAGGGAAGTTTAAGGAAAAAAACATTTAAATACCCATCAATGCAGCCTCATCAGTGTTCATCTGCAGCCTTGTCCATCATTGCAGAATGATCAGTGTGCATTTGCAGCCTTGCCCATTGTAATATGCAGCCTTGCCCAGTGCAGCCTTGCCCATTGTCATATGCAGCCTTGCCCAGTACAGCCTTGCCCATTGTCATATGCAGCCTTGCCCAGTACAGCCTTGCCCATTGTCATATGCAGCCTTGCCCAGTGCAGCCTTGCCCATTGCCGTGTTCTGCTTGCAACATTTAATTGTTTAAATTTGCCACCGAGATAGCTTGTGTACTCGGGTTGTCACGCCGCCCCGCCTCCCTGCTATTTCAGAGAGGATGAGAGGAGCGAGCGCTGCCGAAAAAGACCGAGCCGAGTGTACTGTGTACTCGGCTCAGCTCGCAGTCCCGCCATTGGACCTGTGTTATGCCCATCATAGGAGTCGAGTACACAGTACACTCTGCTCTGTCTTTTTCGGCAGCGCTCGCTCCTCTCATCCTCTCTGAAACAGCAGGGAGGCGGGGCGGCGGGACTGCGAGCGGCTCGGCTCGGTCTTTTTCTGTGGCGCTCGGTCTTTTTTGGCTCACAGACAGTGGGGATCGGCGATTTTCCCCTGATTTTAAGGGGGAAAAAAGTGTGTGTTATACGCCGATAAATATGGTATATATTATTATATTTTTATAGTGCATATGGTAAAGTTCAAGTGCTAGCACACTATGGGGGTTATTTACGAAAGGCAAATCCACTTTGCACTGCAAATGCACTTGGAAGTGCAGTCGCTCTAAATCTAAGGGGTAGATCTGAAATGAGTGGAAGCTCTGCTGATTTTATCATCCAATCATGTGCAAGCTAAAATGCTGTTTTTTATTTTCCTTGCATGTCCCCCTCGGATCTACAGTGACTTTACTTCCAAGTGCACTTTCAGTGCAAAGTGGATTTTCCTTTAGTAAATAACCCCCACATATGTGTCTATATAGACATAAAGTGCAAGTGTGATTATACTATGGGGGTTATTTACTTAAAGCAAATCCATTTTGCACTACAAGTGCAAACTACAAGTGCAAAGTGCACTTGAAATTGCACTGAAAGTGCACTTGGAAGTGCAGTGGCTGTAGATCCGAGGGGGACATGCAGGGAAAATAAAAAAACAGAATTTTAGCTTGCACATGATTGGATGATAAAATCAGCAGAGCTTCCCCTCATTTCAGATCTACCCCTCAGATTTACAGCGACTGCACTTCCAGGTGCACTTTTAGTGCAATTTCAAGTGTACTTTGCACTTGTAGTTTGCACTTATAGTGCAAAGTGGATTTGCCTTTCGTAAATAACCCCCTATGTGTGTCAATCTATATATGTGTCACCACAATATACAATACGGAGATTTCTTTACAAAGGAAATCTAATGACTGCAACTAACTGCTAATCAGTGCTGACAAAAAAAAAATGCATACGTGAACATATTTTCAAAACTAAAAAAAAAACAAAAAAAAAACATATAAAATAAGTAAATGTCTCAAATTACAAAAGTCCAATGGAAAAAAATGAAAAAATGTAAATATCGCCAAATGCGTGTGTGCCACCAAACAAAATCCCAAATCTCAATCTTCAACGAAAAAAAAAAAAATGATCCGACAATTCAATGTGTTCAAATATCTGATGTGCTCCTTCATCAATAAAGTCCTGAAATGACTGACGAGAGACTGTGGCTGGTCAGATACACACATAGAATCGCATATATAATGCAAAGTATTTTTTTTTTTTTCTTCTGCAAAGTCACCCAACTATCTTCTCAGAATTCTGAAGGTCTGCTGTGATTAGCGGGAAAGGATCGCTTGTTATGTCATTCAGGACTTTTAAAACAAGGAACTTCAGAGGACCGTAGACGATAATAGACATTGAAAGAATCATGAAGCCTGCCAACGGTTTGTGGCGAGGAAGTTGTAGCAGTAGACTGGCAGAGGTCAGTGCTAATGAGTGGAGAAAAAGAGGAATGCAAAATGTAAATCACACGTGGGTTTATGAACTGGTTTCCACCCGTAGAACTGGCTCTATGTGAACTAGAAGCTAATCATGCAGGCAGGAACTTAAATCATGCACATGGTACCAAGACTTTCATGAAGGATCAATGTCAAGCTGAATTGGTTGGTTTTCATTTTTCTGAGAAGAATAAGAAGAAGAAAAAAAAAAAAGAAGTATGCAAGGCGTACGCGAGCAGATAACTAAACGAGGTCCAACCTTTCCTAACCTGTACCTTTGCATTGAGGATTATTCAGAAGCTGATGCTACTCAAAGACTCATAGTTTAAAATGTTACTAGACCCTCCTGTGTATGGCCTTAGCATGTACCATGTTTTAAATGGTGCCTTCCTTGTGAAGCCAGTGCCCAGATAGCAAGCAATTGATCTGCATTCTGCAAGTTTGACTTGCCAGGCTCCACTTCACAAGTTTGATGCACAATTGCAGCAAGTCAACTCCAGATCAACTTCCTTTGCAAACATCCTGCAAGTCTGCTACAGGTTCTGCTTCAATTATGTTGTGCAATAGTCATCCCACCACAGTAGTCACCGTGGCTGAAATTAGAAAAGTGTCAACTAGAACTTGTGCTTCAAGTGCTCTTGGCCAGTAAAAATGTGCACCAAGTTAACAGACTTACAATTCAACACCGCCACAAATTTGTGGAAAATTGTCCTTGCTATCTGGGTCATTGCTTTGTCATTTGCTTCTTAACATTTGCTCTCTTTAGTTTCTTGTTGTAGGGTGGCTCCATTGTCTTACAGAATCCCATGGAGCCTCCTTTGCATGCACACTTCCATATGGAACTATGGCTATATGTGAATACCTTGGCAATCTACACCTAGGCAGCCCTGAAGCCCTGTAAAGCATGTCCTGCCCTTTCCTCCCTCCCCTGCTTCTCCTCTGGTAGAATGATAGTGGCGTCTAAGGCCAGCTCTTGGAGGATGTGGCATGGAGCTAGATGATGATGGGACAGGTAGTCCCAAATAGGGTGATCATCTGGCCAGCATAGTGTGCTCTTGCTGACCAAAAGTTTGGGGTAGCACATGCCTGGCGCCAGCGTAATGGTACTTGGGCAGCCACCTTAGGGCGCCAGGAGGAGGTCGGGACTGGCAAACCTTGAGGAGTCAAAGGGGTCACAATGACAACCGTGCCCATGCTTCAGGAGGCCTGTGCAGCCTCCCTGTCACATTAGGTTTTACACCGGGACAGCAGTGGCAGTGGCATTTACTGGAACCAATCCTGTATTTTCCTCCTGCAACCTCCGAAAGCCTGTTTCCTCTCCTCTCCCTCCTGCTGGCATTCAGTGGCTGCAGGAGGAAAATAAAGGGGATCAGTTCCAGTATATTCAGCTTCCATATGCTTTCCAGGCCCACTGTGTGTTCCCTGGCCCCTCCTCCGCCAGCTTTGCCTCCTCTCCTCTCCAGCCAGATGCTGTAGGCAGCCACTCAGGATGCAGAGCGGGGAAAGGGGCAAGTAAATATGTCATTTTCTGGCCACTTCCTATTCTGAATGAACACAGTGAGTGATTGGTACCCATCACTTACGGTGTTCATTTATAACTGGAGCATAGTAAACTGTGTTGAACCTTGAACATCGGTGTCAATGGAAGCCAAACTATTAAAAAAAAGAAAAATTGTATGATAATTTTCTAGGCTAATAGGCAAGAGATTATCAATCAAATAGCATGGGGGACTGGGCACTGCAATGTGGAACATGCAATATGCCAAAAAAAAAAAAATTCAATTTGTTAGGGAACAGCAATTTTAAGAACTATTTTAAGAGTAACAGTAAAATGCAAAATTAATTAAAATGACATGCCTGGAGGATGCCCTTAAGGTCAGTACCAAGCGGTTGCAGATTGGGATCAAGTTAGAGCGTAGTCAAGGCACAAGCCAAAGGTCGGTAACTAATGGTTACGGAAATAAGAGCATCGGCAGGTACACAAAGGAGCAAGATATCGGCTAGAAAGAGCACAATAATCTGGCAAACAGAAAGTACACAGAAATGGCTTAAAGTGATTGTAGAGTCAGAAGGTTTTTTTTTATCTTAATGCATTCTATGCATTAACATAAAAAGCCTTCTGTGTGCAGCAGACCCCCTCAGCCCCCTTAATACTTACTGGAGGTCCATCTAGATCCAGCGATGTTGCACGAGACACTCGGCTGGCTGGGACTCCCCTCCTCATTGGCTGAGACAGCAGCGTGGCGCCATTGGCTCCGGCCGCTGTCAATCAAAGTCAGTCAGCCAATGAGGAGAGAAAGGGGGTGGGGCCGGGCTGTGGTTTAGTGTCTGAATGGACACAGGGAGCTGTGACTCGGCTTGGGTATTCCCATAGCAAGCTGGGGGCACTTGTCAGGAAGGAGGGGCCAGGAGCACCAAAGAAGGACCCGAGAAGAGGGGGATCTGGGCTGCTCTGTGCAAAACCATTACACAGAGCAGGTAAGTATAACATGTTTATTATTTTTACCTAAAGAAAAAACAGAGACTTTACAATCACTTTAAATCAGGAAGTTCATGGGAGGAGCAAATAATGCAAGGTTATCCAGAAACAAGAGACAAGGCAAGAAAGTCCAAAGGATCAGACAGGGAGTTGTCCAGCATCTCAGGTGGCTCAGCAAGAAGAGCCACTGCTGGACAAAGCAGAGGTTGTAGGTTCAGATCCTGGTCCTGAGAGGTTATGCAAAAGCCCCTAAGGCCCCTTTAACTGTTTATAAAGATATTGCCCCCAGTGTGTATGTCAAGGGGTACATAGTGGTGTAGATGTGGGGGAGTGACGTCACAATGTCCACCTCCTCCAATCAAAGAACACATGATACTCACTGAGAAAAATTCAAAGTGCCCATGCCAAGCAAGTGACCCCCTGCGTTCCCTATGCAGCAGGGCAGGCACACAGGGCCTGGAAAATCGTGAGAATCACTGTAATAGACAGTGGCTCTCACAGGGATCTTGGAATAAGCATACTTCCATTGGTCTAAGCTGAACCAATTAAAATATGCAATAAATATCCATACCTGGAATTCAGCTTTAAAGAGGACCTGTTGCTTTTCTCTGCATGGTCAGAGCACAAGCTTACTTTAAATTGCCAAAATCCCACAAATAATTAACATGACCTCAGCCATTTTTTTTTTCCCACGGAGCAAAAAACTATCATTAAGCTAAATCCTAAAATTGTAGGGGTGTAAATGACATTTTAGAGCTAATAAAGACTTTATGTAAACTCCTTTTGCTCTCCGTGTCCCCCACTGTTGTTACAAAGCTTTTAATCCTTAATGAACAAGGCTAAAAAAGAAAAAAGAAGAAAATTAGCAAAATATTAGCAGAACGTATTTATTGTATGAAATTAACGGATGCCGTAATTCAGAGGAAGCTGTGAAGGTCAAATAATATAATGACAATAATTATGTTTGATGTGTCACTTCTCCACTTAGTGATTGGCACCTTTGGCCTCTATTCATTAGGGCTTAGAGGGAAATGCTGCCATTATGATGTCTAATGTATGCGTGAGCTGTTTATTTGTTGCCTTTCTTTTGTTCTGGGGACCAAAAGGCTTAAAGAGGAACTGAATGCTGGAAGCTGTGCCACAAAAGAGAACAGGCAGAGGGCAAAGGACTAGTCCCCAGTATTGCCTGTTGCCTCCTTGCATCCGATCTTTCCCAATTACTGACTTACCATGCCTAATTCTGCATTGTGTTTCTATTTGGAGTTCATCATCTTGGTAGAGGCTTTGCTTTCCTCATGCCGGAGCCTCCAGCAAAGAGAACAGTGTGCCGCGCAGTAGTGACATAATCAAACTTCACTTCACATCTGATGAGACTAACAGTTAGAGGCAGCAGTGCCTTAGCTATCACACTGCAGATATACACCTATGAGGCTATATGTAGGCAGAGCCTAAGTTAGTACTCATTTTGGGAAAAACCATGCGCACACAGTATATGATGCTGTAACGACACCCGAGTATGAAAGGGGTTAAAGCCATTTAGGACATTCCATTTCCGAACACATAGGCAGCTACTGAACACTCCAATCAGCCGAACAAGAAACACATATAAATAATTCTTCCCCCCAAGTACGAGACGAGGCTCTGTACGGAGGGTCAAACAGGAATCAGACTCTTTATTAGAACCAAAATTACAAGTCTTTATATACAGCTAAAGAGGAGGTTCCTACCTCCTGCTCATTACTCTAACAATACAACCAGAAACCTAATTAACATGAGCTAGTTTACTAAATCATTTACCCAGATTAGGTGACTCAGAGACATGACCTTTAGGACAGACTTGTGGTCACCGAGCTTCACACATTAGTATAAACACAGGTCACCTTCCCACAATAGCAGGAGCTAATTACAATTAACAATACAAACAGTGATCTCCCCCCTCCTCAGCCTAGTAGGCAATAAACTATAGTATGAGTAGACTGTCCGGCTCTCCTATACAGTTCTAGAGGCCAATGTGATCAGCTCTCTCAACTAACATGTTGAATTCAGAATCAAACAAACCAAGAATAGTCTTTACATATATATCCTGGGAGATATTGTGGATAAATATTACTGTCCCATTTTAAGTAATCCAATCATATTCTCAGGGTTCATTCTTTTCTTGGCTACCCTGCACCCAACAGTGACTCCCGTTACAGATGCAATGATGTATTTTACATAGATGTTGAGCAGACTTTTTAGCACAACTGATAGGCAAGTCTTTGGTGCTGGATGTAGCACTACCCCTTAAGGAGCTGCTGAGATTTAGACAGGTTGGTACAGGTCGCAGTGGTTGTCGGTCACACAAGCCACAGTGCATTCATTATGACTCCATTAAACAGTCTAGGGGACATAGACGTCACCAGGGGGTGGCTATTGAGGCTGTAGCCCCCCGAATATGGAGCCCGTAGCCCAGAGTCTCTTGCCACAGGGTCCCTGCCTAACCAGCAGGTCGTGGCTGCGGCGGGCAGACGGGCTGCATTAGAGGATGAGAGGAGAGAGACGAGTGGGCGGACTAGCAGAGATGACATCATCTCTTTCTGCCCGCTCCATGTCGCCACTCTTCCGCCGGACCACTTCAATGTGGGAGCGATGTGCAGCTGGGAGAAGAGAGATGACATCATCTCTCACTGCCCGCCACACATCAGCGCTCGTCCGCCCCCACAGTGCGGGCCTCTTCAATGTCGGAGGTGCGGCGGGGAGCATCATCATCTCTCACTGCCTGCCCCGCATCTCCACTCTCCTGCCCTCACTAAATGGACCAGTGCTGCCAGCCTGCCACCAATGCAGCGACAATGCACATTTGGTGGCACTGGCTGGCATGGCAAGTGACAATCCACATCAGTTGGCAAGTGACAACCCACATCTAGTGGCAGGTGTTGTGGCAAGTGACAATCTGCTAATGGTGGCAGGTGACGTGGCAAGTGACAGTCTGCAAATGGTGGCAGGTGACGTGACAAGAGACAATCCGCATCAGGTGGCAGGTGACATGGCAAGTGACAATCTGCAAATTGTGGCAAGTGACATGGCAAGTGACAATCTGCAAATGGTGGCAAGTGACATGGCAAGTGACAATCTGCAAAAGTAGCAAGTGACATGGCAAGTAACAATCGGCAAATGGTGGCAGGTGACGTGGCAAGTGACAATCCGCATCAGGTTTCTGGTGACATGGCAAGTGTCAATCTGCAAATGGTGGTAAATGGTGGCAAGTGACATGGCAAGTAACAATCTACAAATGGTGGCAAGTGACATGGCAAGTGACAGTCGGCAAATGGTGGCAGGTGATGTGGCAAGTGACAATCTACATCTGGTGGCAGGCGACATTGCAAGTGACAATCCACATCTAGTGGCAGGTGACGGTGGCAAGTTAAAAAGCTGCATCTGGTGACAGGCGACGGTGGTAAGTGACATGCTGCATCTGATGGCAGAAGATGTGTCAAGTGACACATCTAGAGTTCCCACTGATTCTGCATTATGGTGAGTTCAACCTCTTCATTATATATTACATGTAGAATGTAACAATAGAAACAATGCGTTTCGATCACCCTGATACCATATCAACCATGGTACCATGATGATTGCAACGCCAACACGAGCCTTTGCTCGTGAAAAATTGCTTACCATCGGCGTGCCCCCCCTTTCGGGCCTGTAAAAAGGTTGGTGACCGCTGCTATGGGTTCTAGCCCCAGATCTTTTGCAGACCTAGCAATGCCTCTGCTCGAGGATGTCTTTTTGAGGTTTATTGCTTGAAGAACACAGTCTACCTCTCACAGCTGGGGACAATGAGATAGTTTGATAGACAATCTATTGACTCATGGCTGAGGACCATGAGATAGTTGGCAGAATAGTTAAAGTCTCACAGCTGGGGACCATGAGATCCAAGAGAAATCCCAGAGCAGATACATCCACAAGCTCAATCCCTTGGTGGAGAAATCCAGTACCCAGTCCAAAGGTGCCTCAGGGGCAAGCAGCCCCCTGAAAGAGGTGTTTCAGCCTGTATTAAAATAATTTAATATTTAATATAAGGACACTTACCTGTCCAGGGAGCCCATGATGTCAGCACCCGAAGCCGACCTGTCCATTGGCTTTAGTGCAGGCACCGGCATCCCTACTGAGGGAAAAAGGAAGTGAAGCCTTGCGGATTCACAGCCTATTTCCTACTTTGCATGTGCGAGTCATGCTGCACTTTCTGAATGGTCCAGCTGTCTTCTGGGACCTGTGTGTGTCTCCCAGAAGGCAGCGGTGTGGAGATGGAGGGGCCGTAAATAATGTAGGTTACCCTTACACGGAAGTGGGAGCGAGTACCTATTTTAGACAGGTGTTCGTCCCCCCCCCCCCCAAAAGGTGTCAAATGTGGCACTGGAGGTGGGGAGGAAGCAGATAAGCAGAGCTTCCACTTTTGGGCGGAACTCTGCTTAAAGCTCACTGATCTTTCCCTGACAGGGGGAAGACTAGACAGGGCTCCAACCTATTTACCCCCTCCCTGGCCACCTTCTGGGCACACCTCCCCAGGGATTGGACAGGTCATAGTAAATATTCAGATTGTACATTTGAATTTCCCAACCTAAGCTCTGCAACATTCTCTCAGAGTCAGGGGCAGACAATCAAACTTACAGCCTATGAAACCACGAGCAGACCCAGGCAATCAATCTCTGCTCCTCTGATTACAGAGCAAGCAAAACCTAAATTTGCCTAGCATCCTATACTAGGAGAGTGCTACATGTGTACAATGGCTTAGCGAACAACCAGTCTCAGCATTTGGCAAGATGTGTTACCGAAGGATGGCCTCAGTTAGGATTGTCTTATTTTTGGAAAGCCAGAGGAGCAGTTTCAGCAACTTGCACCAGCTCCATGTTCCAGTACTGATCTCTGAAGTGCATGTTGTTCTCTGAGCTGTCCATGCTCAACTGGAATCTCTCTCTGCTCCCACCAGTGGTTTCCTATCCTATCCTCGCCCAAAGAGTGCCAAAATGATATAGGTTGCCTTATTTAAAAGGTTCCCTTCCCCAAAATGGCCACCAAAGTCTCTTCGGAGTCCTGCATCCAATTGGACAACTTCCCTTCTCGAGGTGCCAGATGGAATCCCTAAGGAATCAATTCTCTTACAAGACACCCCTTTCCATCCAGTGATAGCACAAGGCCACCTTAAGGTGGGAAGACTAACTACACCAGACTATATATATATATATATATATATATATATATATATATACACACTTACATACCTGGAAGTGCACTGCTATTTTCAGAAGGAGTTTAGAACAATGGGTACATTTTTCAGGTTAATGCTTAGGCACAGTTAACATCTCTCAATGTTTCTAATAACATAGCACAGCCTCACTTTTCGAGTTCATTTATAAAATGACTGCCCACATTGCAGCACCTTCACTGCTGCAGCAGGAAGACTGGAGCGTCCACTCACCCTCTGCTTCTCACCGCTCATCACCAGAAGCTTTCGGAGAGCGACAGAGGGGCCCCCTTCTACAGAAAGCACAGCATCCCAGGGGCTGGTGGAAGGGCTATTCTCCCATTGCTGATACTGCTAACAGGGACCGAGCTACTGAGAGAAGGACACCAAGTATACCCAATCAATACCGCATCCATACTGCACTCTCTATGCCACTTATTCCAAACCTTGACTGTGCCTATACCAACCTTATACCGCATTATACCGAACCTTTCTGAACCACATCTACTTTACACCTGTGCCGGGACTATACCTTACCTATACTGTACCTATACTGCATGCAAATTAACTGGGGCTTTATTAAGTGCAAAGTTGCTCTTAAAGGGTCCGAACAATAGCCGGCAGAAGAACATTTCAAAGGACTGATCCCTTCGGGGTTCGGAGCTGTCATTTCCCAACCTCTGTGGCTGTGGAAGATGCTAGTTGAGCACAATTTTTGCTTGTTTAGCTTCAATGGAGTGCAGAGGTGACATTTAGGGTCTAATAAACCCCTGATTCCTCCTTAAAGGGACTTATCACCTGTACTATGCTATTGCATAGGGGGGGTTGTCAGCCCACTTGTGATAACTAAGTTAAAAAAAAAGAAAAGAAAAAACAGTTAAAAGTTAAAGTTTAATAAAATAAAATAAATAACACTGTTCTGTCCTGTTTCTGTTGTCCTGATACAGTGGTGAACATTGTTACCCTAGAATAGGAAGTGTCTCATTAGCAGAGTGAAAACAAAGAAAAAAAAACTTTAGATATCCTTAAAGAGAGATGAAAAAACATGTTAAAGGGAGCCTTGAGCTTCACCTGCTGGCTCGAAATGTGAATAAAATTATCCATAAGTTAAATATCTTGTGTGTTTTTTTATTTATTATATTTCATTTGTTTATTACAAAGATATTAAACTTTTTTTTTTTTTTTTTTACAAAGGAGAAGAAAATATTAATATGTAAAATGACTCACTAGCAGGGTCATCAGGTGAAAAAAAAAAAAAAACTTTGGGAATTTTTTTTTAAACTAATGCAGCCACTACATCTAAGGACTAGTAAGCTGCAATATATTACATTTTTGCTTTAGAAACCCCTAACAAGACATTTAAAGACATGTAAAATGGAACCTAAAGCCTGTGCTACTGCATCCAAAGGAGAATAAAAATATCCACATTTAGTTTATTATTTATTATATCATTTGTTTAAAAAAATATATATATTCTTTTATTTTCAAAAGACAAGAAAATATTCATATGTAATATGTCTCATTAGCAGGGTCATCGGGTAAAAATAAAGAAAACAAAAATTTTTTAAATAAAAACGAAAGCAGCCACTACATCTAAGGACTGGTAAGCTGCAATATACTACATTTTTGATCTTGGGCTTAGAAATCCTTAAAGAGAGATTAAAAAAGGGAGCCTAAAGCGTCACCTGCTGGCTCCAAATGAGAATAAAATTAGCCACTAGGGATAGAAGTATAAGGACTAATACGCAAAGACCACAACCTAAACTGTAAACATCCAACCTAAGACTACCACTATGGTACCAGGTAAAGAGCTGCCAACATAGATGGGTCCACTCAGCACCCCCAAAGGAAAGCAATAAATTCACATAAGATATGTGGCGCTACTCTATCATCCAGTACCAAACCAACAATTCTGATCCAATCAGTGATCTCCTATACCAAAAGATAAAGGGATAAGCAATGTGCCTAACGGTAACTCCAAAATGATTAATTCCTAACAAAAAAAATGTAGAATCTGAACAGATATATGCTGAAGTCCAACAAAAATCATCAGTGCCAAATATATGTAAAATATGTGAGTGAACATCAAATATTAAAGTGCCAAATGCAAAGTGGGATTCCTAATGTGTTAGCCACCACGCATAAAAAAGAGAGAGTGACACTATATAAATATATAGCATACGAAACTTGATGTGGCCTAATAGCCACCCAAAATAACTGAGATGCAAATAACAATTCCTGGATAGTGAAAAATGACAACAAATAAACAGGTCTTTTACGGTGTAGCAAATCATAACAATGGGATCAAAGGGATCCCTTTGATAAAGTCACGTGGTGTGACGCAACGCGTCAGCGTAGGAGGAGCCAGGTGCCGACGCTTCTCGGGGACGGCCGAACCCGGAAGCTCAATACATCATTCACTGCTCGCTGTTTATTTGAATGTAAGGTATTATGTTTTTCTTAATAAAACTTACTCGAAATTACTACACTTATGGGACCTCTCCTTTTTTCCTAACTATCATTGCTGGGATTGCTGTGAGTGGCGGGAGGAGAGACGGAGAGCCAGATCCACGGGCACCGTTCCAGGAAACCCATCCTCTCTACCCCAAGACTGTCTATCAGCCCTACTTGGCCCACTGGGGGCCGCTGCTGGAGGTGAGAGGCTGGGGGAAACACTTGGCATGTGCACCAGAATCTAAATAGAAGAACAGCACCAGTCACTATATATCTGCACTTTATTTAAAGACTGCTTGTCTGGACACTACTTATCACAGTTGCACGCTTTTATATAAATTTTGTGGACTGAATTGCACTATTGTCACTTTGGGACGACACCTCTGTACTCTGGATGTTGGGTGTCTGTCTATATATATATATATATATATATATATATTTTATAGCACATTAATGCGTTTATGATGGCATGATTGCACAATTATCACTGTTTGTTTTTTGATTAAGCTATTGTGGACCCATATTGATGCGGGGTTCCTTCTCGCATCTTGTATTACAGTTTTTATTTTTATTTTTATTTTCATTATATACTCATGCACAGTGGGTTAGTTTGCTATTTAGAACATTGTTATGATTTGCTACACCGTAAAAGAGCTGTTTATTTGTTGTAATTTTTTACTATCCAGGAATTGTTATTTGCATCTCAGTTATTTTGGGTGGCTATTAGTCCAGCCACATCAAGTTTCGTATGCTATATATTTATATAGTGTCACTCTCTCTTTTTTATGCGTGGTGGCTAACACATTAGGAATCCCACTTTGCACTTGGCACTTTAATATTTGATGTTCACTCACGTATTTTACATATATTTGGCACTGATGATTTTTGTTGGAATGCAGCATATATCAGTTCAGATTCTACATTTTTTTGTTAGGAATTAATAATTTTGGAGTTACCGTTAGGCACATTGCTTATCCCTTTATCTTTTGGTATAGGAGATCACTGATTGGATCAGAATTGTTGGTTTGGTACTGGATGATAGAGTAGCGCCACATATCTTATGTGAATTTATTAGCCACTAGGGATGGTCCCGATGTTCGAATCGAATACAAGTCCGACTCGAACATTGGGCGTTCGTTTGTTCGTAAATGAACCGAACATATGGGTATTCGCAGCAAATTCGAGCGCCCCATATTGCACTGCGTGAACACAGTGCATTGACGGCTGTTGATTGCCAAAGCATGCACCTGACCTGCACGCCAATCACAGCCCGATCTGCTGTAAGAGCCATGATTGGCCCCACACATATAAGGCTGCTGCTTACACGGTGGCTGTATATAGTGTGATATGTGGAAATTGAGAGAACTTGAGCTAGATTAGGCAGGTTAGTCAGTGGCGTGCAGACAGTTTAATATATATATATATATATATATATATATATATATATATATATATATATATATATATATATAATATATATATATATATATATATATATATATATATATATATAATATATATATATAATATATATATATACACACACACAGTGTAGTCAGTGTACACTATATATACAGTGCGGGCAGTGTATTAAAATATACACACACACAGTGCATTCAGTGTAGACTATATATACAGTGCAGGCAGTGTAGACTATATATACAGTGCAGGCAGTGTATTAAAAAAAAAAAAAAAAAAAAAAAAATATATATATATATATATATATATATATATATATATATATATATATATGTACCCGCTTGCTTGGATAAGGGTCTTGTATGGATTCTGGGGGGACCCCACACCAATTTTTTTTCTAAATTGCACCCTCCCCATGTTGAGGGCATGTGGCCTGGTATGGTTCAGGAGGGGGGGCACTCGCTTGCCTCCCCCCCCCCCCATCCTGTCCTCCAGGCTGCATGGTTGGATAAGAGTCGAGATGGATTTTGGGGGGGAACCCACGCTAATTTTTTTTTTTCAATGCAATGTGTAGACGACATATGTCTTTTTATTCCTATTATTAAAGATATTTTTTATCATTGAGTTGGTGGTCTGTCAAAGTCCCATTTAGGGGGTATTTTTTCTTGTTCCACACCTGTATATATGTCAGCCACCCCCCATACACACACACCTGTATATATGTCAGCGCCCCCCCACACACACACACCTGTATATATGTCAGCCACCCCCCCATACACACACACATCTGTATATATGTCAGCCACCCCCCCCATACACACACACACATACACACCTATATATATATGTCAGCGCCCCCCCACACACACACCTGTATATATATCAGCCACCCCCCATACACACACACACACCTGTATATATGTCAGCCCCCCCATACACACACACACACCTGTATATATGTCAGCGCTCCCCCCACACACCTGTATATATATATATATATATCAGCGCCCCCTCAAACCTGTATATATATCAGCCACGCCCCTACACACACACCTGTATATATGGCAGCCCCACATACACAAATCTGTACACATACAAGACTCTGGCCCCTCCCTGTACACAAACAGACAAACAGCCCCCCTCCCTTTCCTTCACAGCCCCTACTTGTAACTTCCTACCTGGTCCTAGCTCGTTTTTACAAAGCTGACATGTTGCTGAGAAGCATAGTACAGGCAGATCACTGTCACACGAGGGGTGCACATGCACATAGTAGCCAGAGGTGGCAGTAAAGAGCTCAATGGCTAAAATCAATGACACGAGAACTACAGAAACTATGAGATTGTTTTTATACTGCACAACACGTATCCCCTTCACCCGTCCTGCCTTTTTCTGGCCCGGGCAGGCCCCTCGGTCCCCGGGGCCCCTTACAGTTGTAACAGCTGTACCCCCTGATGGCTGCCCTGTTTAGGAATATCAAATAGCACTGTAAGCCGGAGACGATTATCCGTCCCGCCATGGATATAAAGTCCTTTGCACTTCCTTTTCATCTTCCTAATCCAGGAGCTCCTACAAAACACCACCAGATGCTCCTGCAAAGAGGATCCACCACCAACTAGTTGTGACAGCGCCCCTCATCAGTATGAGTATCGGGCATAAGAGGAATCAAAGAGAATCAGAAATCTGAGATTCAACGAGGAAGATCAGACTTGCGTGATGCTGTAGGGACCATCAGGGGAATAGTGAAGCCGGAGGCAGAGTTCGGGCGGCCTGACGCATTTACAATCAAAAAGAAAATAATTTAAACTCCAAAGCAGAAGAGTATTTCGCTGTGCAAATAGAGAAATGCCAAATTTCCAACCAACACTATGGTAGGGTGATAAATGCGTAAACCTGCATATTAATCTGATTGTAAAATCCTGCAATAAACGGTACAATCTGATTGCACAACCTTATATAGATCAACTGCAAAAACTGCGCACTATAAGGGTCTGACTATTTGAATGCAATGACATAATTTCAGAGGTTATACAGAGGTGATTCAAATTGATTGTATGTGCATGGACAGCTTTAGTCTGGCTGTGTCAGGATTAATGCTACTTTATATTAATGGAAATCTTTTTTAAGGTAAAACTATGAAAAAGGGGATGTCATCATATATTATATTGGAACTTCAGCCACAACTTTTATTTTTCTCTCTCTCTCGCTGAGTTTTAGAGACAGGAGGGCTGGAGCATCTGTCAGATGTTTATTGCTTTTGGTGGGATTAAGCCTCACTTTTTTTTTGGGGGGGGGAGTAAAGAGAAATCTCTGCAAAGGGGGCAGAGACAGCCAAAAAAAATCCAACAGAGGTTACAACCCATCTCTAGACTTTGCAAGTGTAAAATAAAATGAATGGATTTTAACTTTAACCACTAGACACTGACTGTATTCCACATGGCAAAAAAGTACACAGGACATCTTGCCCTTCTGCCCCACCTGCGCACCCTCCTTCCCTTGCACTTTCCAGCTATTGCTGTCAAAATGACAGCCGGAGTTGCTGTGCAAGTAGGAGCTGCTGCTGTCAAAAAAAAAATTGACCGTGTGATACAATTTTACAAACATTGTCCAGAATAGTGATTCAGACTGGAGACAGGGAGAGATACAAAGTAACATTGTTTATAAACATTCCCCAGACCAGGATAGAGAGAGATACAAAGTAACATTGTTTATAAACATAACTCAGACTGGGATGGAGAGAGATAAAAAGTAGCAATGTTTATAAACATAACTCAGACCGGAGATAGAGAGAGATGCAAAGTAACAATGTTTATTTAACCACTTGAGGTCCGGGCCATAGCCGAATGGCGGCTACAGCGCGGACCTCAATTTCCTGGGAGGCCGTCATGGGACGTCCTCCCCTGTGCATGCGCACCGCTCGCACCCTGTGGGGCGCGCGGTGTGCTCGCTGTGATCACCGAGTCACGGAGACTCGGATGATCACAGATCCGAGTAAGGGGCCGGTCCCGGCCCCTTACCATGTGATCAGTTGTCAGCCAATGACAGCTGATCACATGATGTAAACAAAACCTTGGTGATCAGTTTAGTTTTCTTCTCACGCTGACAGGAAAAAAAAGCCGATCACCGGCTTATGTCAAAGGGACATCGGTCCCGAAGAGGAAGGAGGCACATATGCCTCATCTATGCCAACAAGTGCCATCTGTCATTGCCACCTGCCAGTGCCCACAGTGCCCACAAGTGCCACCTATCAATGCCCACAAGTGCCACAAGTGCCCACAAGTGCCACCTATCAATGCCCACAAGTGCCACCTATCAATGCCCACCAGTGGTGCCAATCAGTGCCACCTAGCAGTGCTGCCATCAATCAGTGCCCAATCAGTGCCCATCACTGCCACCCATCAGTGCCCATCACTGCCACCCATCAGTGCCCATCACTGCCACCTATCGGTGCCCATCACAGTTTGCAAAATTTTACAACAAAATATAAAAAATATATAATTTTTTTTTTTTTTTTTATTCTGTCTTTTTCAATTTTTTTAACAAAAACTAAAAACCGCAGAGGTGATCAAATACCATCAAAAGAAAGCTCTATTTGTGGAAATAAAAAGGATAAAAATGTCATTTGATTGTTGTATGACCGCGCAATTGTCATTCAAAGTGCGACAGCGCCGAAAGCTGAAAATTGGTCTGGACAGGAGGAGGGTTTAAGTGCCCAGTAAGCAAGTGGTTAAAAAATCTTAGACTGGAGATACAGAGATATAAAATAACTTTCCTACTTTTGTATCTACTCTGGTTCATTCATCTGAAGATCAAAGGGATGAGCTTTGATCTGTAGATGATGTCAGCCTTAACCCTGGTATCATGTTTTACTGTGGGTGATTCGGCATCTGCTAAAAGTAATCCAGGCAGCAGATTTGCCAAGGAATCACTTTTAGGGGCGGTGGGAGAGGTGCCACCGGCCCCTTTCCGGACGTTTCTGGGTTTACCAGAGCCGTCGGTAAACCCGTAAACGATCCGATTCGTCGGATGGGTAGGCGGGAATTTGAGTGAGGGCAAGATGACCTCCACTTTTCTCTATGCCCTTGGAGGGCTGGAGCGACCTCCGACCTCACTTCTCGTCCTCGGGCAGATAGACAAGATTTTTTTTTAATAAAAAAAAAAAAAAATTAAAAGGGACGGTGTAAAAATAAAAGAAAAAAGTAAAAAAAATAAGAAAAAAATTAAAGCGCCCCATCCCTCTGCGCTCGCGTGGAAAAGCGAACGCATCCTCAAGTCGCGCCTGCATATGTAAACGCTGTTGAAACCACACATGTGAGATATCACTGTAATCGTTAGAGCAAGAGCAATAATTCTAGACTAGTTACATTCCTTGTAATAGGAATAAAAGTGATTAAAAAACATTAAATATAAGGGACAGTGTAAAAAAATTAAACAAAAGGTAAAATAAGTAAGATAAATAAAAATATATATATATATAGATATATATAGATATTTAAAGCACCCCATCCCTCTGTTCTCGCGTGCAAAAGTGAATTCATACGTAAGTCGCGCCCGCATAGGTAAACGGTGTTCAAACCACACATGTGAGGTATCGCCACGATCGTTTGGTGATAGAACAAGATTCTAGTGCAAGACCTCCTCTGTAACTCTACACTGGTAGCCTGTTTAAAGCGTCGCCTATGGAGATATTTAAGTACCGTAGTTTGTCTCCATTCCACAATTGTGAGCAATTTTAAAGCATAGCATGGCATATTTACTCGGCGTAACATCATTATACAAAAAAATTGGGCTACCTTTAGTGTTTTTTTTAATTCAAAAATGTTATTTTTTTCCCAAAAAATAGCTTTTGAAAGACCGCTGCGCAAATAAAAAAAAATGCCATTTTATTCTCTAGGGTCTCTGCTAAAAAATACGTATATATATATAATGTTTGGGGGTTCTACTGTAAGTAATTTTCCAAAAAATAGTGTTTTGGGAAAATTACCCACAGGGCACAGTGACTGCATGTTACAGAATTCAAGGAAGTAAATTAACTGCTTACTGACCAGGCCATAGCCAAATGATGGCTACAGCACGGTCCTCCCAGAATCGCGTTCCCGCGCGTCCCCTAGCCCTTTACCACATGAACGCTCTGTCCAATGACGGAGCGATTAATGTAAACAAACCGGCGTCATGTCCGGGTCTATCAACTGCTCACACCGATCGTGTGAGCAGAGGAGGGGGAAGCTGCAGTGTGAGGCTGCTTTTTTTTCTTTTGCAAGTGCCCAGCAATGCCCCATCCGTGCCATATCAGTGCCCCACCTGTGCCATTATCATATCAGTTCCCAGAATTGCCCCATACATGCCATATCAGTGCCCCATCTGTGCCTCAGCAGTGCCCCATCCATGCCACATCAGTGCTCTACAGTGCCACATCAGTGCCCCATCAGTGCACATCTGTGCCACATCTGTGCTACAGCAGTGCTCTACAGTGTGCCGTCAGTGACTCGTAAGTGCACACCTGTGCCCCATCCTTGCCATTTCTATGCTCTACAGCAGGGGTCCTCAAACTTTTTAGACAGGGGGCCAGTTCACGGTCCCTCAGACTGTTGGGGGGCCGCACTATAGTTTAAAAAAAATATGAACTAATTCCTATGCACACATCTTATTTGTAGTGCAAAAAAAAACCAGGAAAAAACAGTACAATATTTAAAATAAAGAACAATCCCCCCCTCCCCATCATAGAATCACCCCATAACAAAGCCCCCCCATGACAGATCCCCCCATCACAAAGCCCCCCAACACAAACTCCTCTCCATCACAAAGCCCCACATAACAGATTCCCCCATATCACATACTTCCCCCATCACAGATACCCCCATAACACACCCATCACAGACTTTCCCCATAACAGACTCCGCCATCACAGATCCCCCATATCACAGATCCCCCATCACAGATCCCCCATATCACAGATCCCCCATATCACAGATCTCCCATCACAGATCCCCCCAGATCACACATCCCCCATCACAGATCCCCCCATATCACAGATCCCCCATATCACAGATCCCCCATATCACAGACTCCCCAATATAACAGAGCCCCCCATCAAAGATCCTCCCATATCACAGATCCCCCCATATCAGACTCCCCCATCACAGATCCGCCCATATCACAGATCCCCCCATATCAGACTCCCCCATCACAGATCCCCCCATATCAGACTCTCCCATCACAGATCCCCCATAACAGAGCCCCCATATCACAGATCCCCCCCATATCAGACTCCCCCATCACAGATCCCCCATAACAGACTCCGCCATCACAGAGCCCCCCATATCACAGTCCCCTCCCCTCCATATCAGACTGCCTCCTATCACAGATGCCCCCCCATCACAGACTCCCCTCATCGATATTACACTGCCGCCCCTTCTATAATATCACAGCACTCCCACTCCCCTCTGTTACCTGTATCACACAAGACATGAAGCATGGTAGGTCCGGACAAAGGGTGGGACTTTGCAAGTGAAAGGCTGCTGATTGATTCCTGGGACCGCCCCTATGCCTAGTAACCAATCACCTGCTTCTTAACACAAAAGGTCCTTTGTCCAGACCTGTCATGTTTCCCGTCCTGTGTGATAAAAGTAGCAGAGGGCAGGGGGAGTGCTGCGATGTTAAAGGGGCAGTCCGCGGGCCGGATAAAAAACGCTGGAGGGCCGGATTCGGCCCGCGGGCCGTAGTTTGAGGACCCCTGCTCTACAGTGTCCCATCAGTACCCCATCTGTGCTCTACAGTGCCACATCAGTGCCCTACAGTGCAACATCTGTGCTACATCAGTGCCACATCTGTGCTTTACAGTGCCACTAAAATACCCATTAGTGCCAATACAGTGCCCATCAGTAAGTGCTCATAAGTACCACCCCATCAGTGGATCCTCATGAGCGCCCATCAGTGGCATGGAGTTCATCAGAGCTTCACAGGTTGCCACTGGAGTCCTCTTCCACTCCTCCATGACATCATCACAGAGCTGGTGGATGTTAGAGACCTTGTGCTCCTCCACCTTCCGTTTGGGGATTCCCCACAGATGCTCAATAGGGTTTAGGTCTGGAGACATGCTTGGCCAGTCCATCACCTTTACCCTTAGCTTCTTTAGCAAGGCAGTGGTCACTTTGGAGGTGTGTTTGGGGTCGTTATCATGTTGGAATACTGCCCTGCGGTCCAGTCTCTGAAGGGAGGGGATCATGCTCTGCTTCAGTATGTCACAGTACATGTTGGCATTCATGGTTCCCTCAATGATCTGTAGCTCCCCAGTGCCGGCAGCACTCATGCAGCCCCAGACCATGACACTCCCACCACCATGCTTGACTGTAGGCAAGACACACTTGTCTTTGTACTCCTCACCTGGTTGCCGCCACACACGCCTGACACCATCTGAACCAAATAAGTTTATCTTGGTCTCATCAGACCACAGGACATGGTTCCAGTAATCCGTGTCCTTAGTCTGCTTGTCTTCAGAAAACTGTTTGCGGGCTTTCTTGTGCATCATCTTTAGAAGAGGCTTCCTTCTGGGATGACAGCCATGCAGACCAATTTGATGCAGTGTGCGGCGTATGGTCTGAGCACTGACAGGCTGACCCCCCCCACCCCCACCCCTTCAACCTCTGCAGCAATGCTGGCAGCACTTGTGTCTATTTCCCAAAGACAACCTCTGGATATGATGCTGAGCATGTGACCTCAACTTCTTTGGTCGACCATGGCGAGGCCTGTTCTGAGTGGAACCTGTCCTGTTAAACCGCTGTATGGTCTTGGCCACCGTGCTGCAGCTCAGTTTCAGGGTCTTGGCAATCTTCTTATAGCCTAGGCCATCTTTATGTAGAGCAAAAGTTCTTTTTTTTTAGACCCTCAGAGAGTTCTTTGCCATGAGGTGCCATGTTGAACTTCCAGTGACCAGTATGAGAGAGTGAGAGCGATAACACCAAATTTAGCACACCTGCTCCCCATTCACACCTGAGACCTTGTAACACTAACCAGTCACATGACACCGGGGAGGGAAAATGGCTAATTGGGCCCAATTTGGACACTTTCAATTAGCGGTGTACTCACTTTTGTTGCCAGTGGTTTAGACATTAATGGCTGTGTGTTGAGTTATTTCGAAGGGGACAGCAAATTTACACTGTTATATAAGCTGTACACTCACTACTTTACATTGTTACATTGTTACATTGTAGCAAAGTGTCATTTCTTCAGTGTTGTCACATGAAAAGATATAATAAAATATTTACAAAAAGGTGAGGGGTGTACTCACTTTTATGAGATACTGTATAATATATATATATATATATATATATATATATATATATACACACACACACATATATTTTCTACTATGTGTTTATGGGAATTGTGCTCTTTGTTATAATTCCATTACAGTGAGTGACACCATTAGAACATGAGACCCTGTCTTCTGTACAGTGGGTCCTCTATCTCATTGTTATCAGGAGAGGTGCAGTAGGACAGCTCTGTAGGTTACACAAGCAGCACAAAAGCATCAAGTGCATCTCGACAATCCAGCCAGAGGAAGCCGTTTGTCCTTGAGACAGATTGGAGATTTTGTAAAGGTAGAATTTTTCTCTCTCTCTCTCTCCTTGCGTCGCACGCCAGAAACTCCTCAGCACATTTTTTAATAGTTTACGGAAATCATGATGGAAAATGATTTTGTAGATTTGCTGGTATTATCAGAAAAAGAAGAACAAAAAAAAAAAAAAAAAAAGGTTTTCTTGCGATTCTTTCAAAATGCTGTGAAGGTCATTAACCATCTCACTGCCCAGAATCAGAAGAAGAACTTACTCATTTAAAGCATCAGTAGACCCAACATTTCTTTGTGTCATTGGCTCTAAAATTAAGATTAGTATAGTTAAATTAGAGAAAACAATTGAATCCCCATCCACACTGGATATAGCATGGATGGAGGAATCACCTCTGTTGGCCATTGTATTCAGACAGCTGCCGCCCCCTTTGGGTGGCTGAATACCTGAACGGTAACTGAAGTTGATTGGATGCAGTCACTGCTTGGCCACCAATTTTCCATAAGGCTCCTTTGTTTTTTTTTTAATGAACTTTTGTGGAGCTGGATGGTGGCGACAAGGCCACACACAAATTGAATTTTATGCCATTCATCAGGAATGGATCAGAATAAATGTTTCAGTCAGTTTTTGCTGAAAACATAAAAAAAAACTAAGCAGGATAATAACTTCACAACATGAAATAGCAACTTTACAAGGAGACCTCTATAAAAACGAGGTGGGCAGGGCAGTTATATGGCAGATGAGGTTTAATGTAGAATATTTTAAAGTAATACACTTGGGGGCGAAAAATATAAATGCAAGTTATTCACTAAGGGAAGAACCTCTGTGGGGATCAAGAATGGAAAATAATCTGGGAGTCCTAGTATAGGACACTCAGCAATAGCATGCAACGCCAAGTTGCAGGAAGTAAGGTCAGAAGACTATTGGCACGCATTAAACGGGAATTTACTCAAGAGATAAGACTATAATTTTCTTCAACTTTACAAAACCCTGGTTCGGCCACATCTAGAGTATGCAGGCTGCTGCTCTGTTACTTTCCTCTGTCTTTTTGAGGATTCTATAAGTATAGTGGGAGGACGGAACAGAGCAGGCAGCCTGAATAATTATGGGACTACAGCCAGTCCCTGGGGAGGTGTGCCTAGAAGATGGTGAGAGAGCCTCTAAATAGGCTAAGGCCCGAGCAGCAGTGCAATGCTCATGGGTCCAGTCCTGCTGGAGGAGACCCCTATGTAGAGTCTCTGCCCCGGGGCAGAATTTTGGGAGGAACCATGAGGAAGACACTGAGGTCCCAACTAGGCTTAGCTGAGGGGCCTGTTTACAAGCTCAAGTTCAGGGATCAAGTTGGGTCTGGAGAAGCTCACCGGAGAGAACCAAGAGGACTTTGGTGGGAAATAATCCAGCTGTCCCATGGTGGTGTGAATCTACATGTCCCTCACTACGAAGAGCCCGGTGGATATCAGCAGGAGGCAACCGATGATCCTGTGGTGAGTAAACAATCCTATTGCTGAGGATTCACTGACTGTGTGACTGTGTGTAACTCTTAAACTCTGGATGGAGTACTAGATACTATCAGCATAGAGATCCTGTGGGACTTTTATCTTAATACTATGCAGCCAGAAAGCTAAGGAGTCCTCAAGCTGTACATTTCAACAGTGTTTAGAACATCCCATGCTCCCTCTTCCTATTCCATTTCACCGTTCCTAATAAAAACCCTTAAAAGAATACCTAGACTGTTTCTTTAAGCCAGAAGTATCCCATGCTCCCTCTCCCTATTCCATTTCACCGTTCCTAATCAAAGCCCTAAAAAGAACACCTAGACTGTTTCTTTAAGCCAGAAGAGGAGTGAAGAAAACACTGGGTGCCTGGCTGTGTGCTCCAAGGGGGGAAATAGAACTGCAATCACCAGAGGCCCAATTTAGGGGATGCGCTACACTAATATGTGCTTGTTGTACCATCTACCTGTATTAAAAAAGTATCCCGTTCTCTTTGTACTTCTTACTTTGTGTGAAATAACTGGTGATCCTGCCAGTCCTGCTTTCCTATTTAAAGCTGATCATGCTAGGCATAAGAGGACATCCATCATGGCTAGTTTCCTGGCTGTGCTGGGAGCACAGCCTGCCTGTCCTTGTGCTGGCATGCCCCCCCTACACAGCTCTTCGCTGAGGAAATTAGTGTACTGCTGTTTCTTCACCCTAGCTCTCTATGCCCCTTATGCCCCTGAGAACAGAGGTTATGTGATCCCTTAACTTCACTTAAAAAAGAAGGTAAGGGTTCATGCATACTTTAAACTGCAAAAGTGGTTCTTTACTGAGTGGTAAAGATGTAGAACTCCCTTTCTCTGTTGATGGTGTCAGTGGTAGTATAGATAAATTCATAAAACATTTAGTAGTGTTTCTATGAATGCACAATATACAGGCATATGTGGACCTAAACACACACACAAATACATAAATTCAAGTTGAATTACAGTAGATGGACTGATGTCTTTCTTCAAATCTACCAACTATGTAACTATGCAAATACCTTGAAGAACCCATCATTTCCCTCTGCCTTCCTTATTCAGAGTGGCAATGCTGTTCCAGCTGATCTTCAGTGTTGCCACTTTCACTGCACATGCTCCCGTTTTCCCCTGGAAGTAAGCCATGCTCTGCTTTTAGCCCGAGCATTATATGCAAGGTCACATTCCTGGCATCTCTTTACCTGTGTATGTGCCCAAATTGCATGTGCTGTGCCCATTTTTACCAGAGGAGAACTGTGAGCATGGAGTTCACATTAATGGCTGATCCCCTTCTTGCATACTTTCAGGTAAGGTGAATCATGTGACTTACTCCTGTAGTACCCTCCTAGATAAGTGTTAGGCCAATTTAGTTCAGGCTCACTGTATTCAGTGGAGCTGTATTTCGTCATTAGCCACAGTAAGATTAGCTCTGGCTCACTGTAATCAGTGGAGATTGTATTTGATTGTTCTGGTCTGTTCTGTGTTTCTCTGGCTACAGGGTTGACTGCTTCTGTCTGTCTGGAAAAGTTCTGGAAGATAGTAGATAGGGAGGGTCTATTCAGCAGCTGCGGGATCGGGGCACCACCAGTGCAGAGCTTGCTCAGGAATGGCAGCAATCAGGTGTGAGGGCATCTGCAGGCACAGTGAGGTGAAGACTTTTGGAGGATGGCCTGGTGTCAAGAAGGGCAGCAAAGAAGCCACTTTTCTACAGGAAAAACATTGAGGACAGACTGATATTCTGGAAAAGGTACAGAAATTGTACTGCTGAGGACTGGGGTAAAATAATTTTCTCTGATGAATACGCTTTCCAATTGTTTGAGGCATCTGGAAAAAAATTTGTCTGGTGAAGAAAAGGTGAGCGTTACCATCAGTCCTGTGTCATGCCAACAGTAAAGCACCCTGAGACCATTCATGTGTGGGGTTGCTTCTCAGCCAAGGGAGTGGGCTCACTCACAATTTTGCCTAAGAACACAGCCATGAATAAAGAATGGTACAAAAACATCCTCTTATGCCGCATACACACAAGCGGACTTCTCGTCCGCCTGAACTCCGAAGGACTTTCCAACGGAGTTCCAACGAAATGGACTTACCTACACACGATCACACCAAAGTCCGATCATTTCGAACGTGATGACGTACAACTGGACTACAATATGGAAGTTCATAGTCAGTAGCCAATAGCTGCCCTTGCGTCCTTTTTTGTCCGTC
The DNA here is from genome assembly GCF_042186555.1 of Aquarana catesbeiana. Lineage (NCBI taxonomy): Eukaryota > Metazoa > Chordata > Amphibia > Anura > Ranidae > Aquarana > Aquarana catesbeiana. The sequence continues at coordinate 779,894,033 of NC_133325.1, read as the reverse complement.
GGACTAGCATACAGACGAACTGATTTTTCGATCGGACTCGAGTCCGTTGGAAAGATTTGAAACGTGTTCTATTTCTAGGTTCGTCTGAATTTTCGACAGTAAAGGTCTGATGAAGGTCTGATGAAGCCCACACACGATCGGAATGTCCGACAGAATCATTACGTCTGACCTTTTTTGCCGGACAGTCCACTCGGGTGTACGCGGCATAAGAGCAACATCTCCCAACCATCCAAGAACAGCTTGGTGAGGAACAATGCATTTTCCAGCATGATGGAGCACCTTGCCACAGGGCAAAGTGATAACTAAGTGGCTTAGGGAACAAAACCATGACATTTTGGGTCCATGGCCAGGAAACGCAGCAGACCTTAATCACATTAAGAATTTGTGGCCAATCCTCAAGAGGCGGATGAAAAAAAAAAACCCCTATATATTCTGATAAACTCCAAGCATTGATTATGCAAGAATGGGCTGTCGTCAGTCCACATGTGGCCCAGAAGTTGATTGACAGCATGCCAGGACGAATTTCAGAGGTCTTGAAAAAGAAGTGTCAGCACTGAAACTATAGACTCTTTATCAATAAAAGCCTTTGACACGTATGAAATGCTTGTAATTATACTTCAGTATACCATAGTAACATCTGACAAGAAGATCTAAAAACACTGAGGCAGCAGACTTTGTGAAAAATAATATTTGTGCCATTCTAAAAATTTTTGGCCAGGGCTGTAGAGCAAAAGGAGGAGATCACAGCCTAGGGGGAAGGTCTGTCTGCCCCCTAGGCAAGCTTGTCACATGTCTGTGATTTATTGGAGAACTAGCTAGGCTATCTGGGGCCTATTCAATGGCATCCCTAGAGGGGGGCCAGAGGGGGCCCTGACCCCCCCCCCCCCCAACATTATGCTGTGCCCCCCCCCATTAAAAATTAAAAATTTTTTTTTTTTTTTTTTACAAAAAGGCAATGTCTAAGAGGGAGGGCGTCCCCAGTCAGCTCCTGCGGGTGATTCCTCCCCCCTCCCTCTGCTCGCTGACACTGCATAATGCGAGCGCTCACACAACAACGGCCGCCCGATCTGCTCCTTCCCCTGCATCCTCATTGGCAGGGAGAAGAGCGAGTTCCAGGAAGAACTCCACCAAGACTCTCAGTTACTGAAAAAACAGACTGATTTCTCCCGTCCTTAGGACATATATATAGATATATTATATAGATATATATATATAGATCTATATATATATATATATATATAGATCTATATATATATATATATATATATCTATATATATATATATATATATATGTATATAATTGCATTTTATAGTTGCCCCCCTACTTTTGTCCCTGTCCCCCCATGTGCCCCCCTAAATATGAAAGCTGGAGACGCCACTGGACCTATTCTACCGGAAACATGCAGAACCTAGATCTTTCGTCTGGGAATCTAGTTTGGTACTTCTGGAAAAACGTCTGGAAGGTTTTGGAAGGAGGCAACCAATTATCCAAGGACATTACTGAGTACAGGTTGGTATGAGAGAACCTTGAGACTGTGTGCTGCTGACATCCCTCTTATGCTAGAGTCAGTGTTATTCAAAGGGGAGATTGTTTGTGGTGCCTGTAGACCTGAGTCCATTAACTACTTGTGCAAGGTCTTTTGCTCACATTACTGCTGCTGCTAAATCTTGTGTAATACAGTCAGCTCTAACAGGGGAGAGTGCACCATTATAGTGTTCTTGCAAAGCTCAGTCAAACATTTGCTCTAAGCAATGACTCACATTCCTAAGAGGAAGATTAGTGTCCTAAAACGAATATGTTTTTTTGCTAGGAGTTTCTAGAGTATCCTATAATTACTTACTATCTATCCAAGCTCAAGTTTTTATTAACCACTTGGCGCCCGAACTATACCTGAAAGCTGGCTACAGCAGGGGCTTAAATAGCTGCAAGGGCATACATGGATGTCCTCCCGTACACGCGCTGCCCGCGCACCCCCCCTGCGAATCTGACATATAAAAAGTTTGGGATCAGGTAAGTTTTGATCAAGTCAACCCTCTCCCTCAAGGAAAGTTTCCATTTCTTCCAGCTTGCTACTTTGGTAGTGGCATTCACCAACCTGCTTGGGCAAACCAGCAATGCCCAAAGGCACCCCGCACAATGATCCACCCTCTAGCCTTCTTATGAAGGGGTCGATTGTGAATGCATATAGCAGTGGGCTCAGAGGAAACCCCTGGCACACACCAGAGCCAACCTCAAAAGGCCATCCAACACAACCATTAACAAGTGGGAAACTCGCAGTCCCTCTATATAATGTTTTCAGCCTATCTATAAACCTCCCATGCAGGCCATATATACCAAGTAGCAAATACAAGTACTCATGATTGACTTGATCGAAAGCCTTTGCCTGCTCCAATGCCAGCAAGTAATTTCTCCATCCTGCAGCCCTGCATCGCTCCAGAGCCTCCCGGACAGCTAAGACTGCTGAAAAGGTATTTCTACCTTGAACTGAGCAGTGCTGATGATTGAACAGATCGTCTGCAACTGACAAGTGCCAAAAAAGAATCTTTGCCAAGATCTTTCTATCAACATTGAGAGGACTGATGGGGTGCCAGTTCTCAATCATTGAGAGGTCTTTACCTTTTGACAGAAGAATCACAGTGGATTGCCTCATGGACGGAGGCAGCGAACCCTCTTCTAGACAGCTGTTATAAACCTCTGCTAAAAAGGGAGCCAGAATGGACTTAAAACACTTGTAAAATGTAGCTGTCAACACATCTGGCCCAGGCGATATTTTGGTAGCCAGCTTCTCTATAGCATGAACTACCTCATCTGCTGAAATTGGTTCTGTCAGATCCATCAAAGGCAATGTACCATTTCCCAATCCTGGAGTAGAATCCAAAAAGCTTTCCATCCTATACTGACTAAGGACCTTTCTTGCCACAAGGTCTGCGTAATATGACTTAAAGATCTCCAGGATCCCTGATCTGAACTTCAGCAGGGAACCCCTGCTATCCCTCAGACCTATGACCGTCTTAACTGCTATGCCTTGCTTACAGCTCTGGTAAGGATCAGGCGAGTGATATATCCCATAATCCCTCTCCAGAACCAAGGAGACATGCCGGTCGTATTGACACTTCCTAAGAAGAAGCTTCACCTCAGAGATTTCCCCTGGATCTCCTCTATACGAGACAAGATGATTAAGCTTCCTCTGCAAATGCTGGTAGGCAATTTACATACCAAGCTGCTTCTTTCTACTTATGGCCCAAAAAGTCCAATCGCCCTTTGTTTCACAAACAAAGCGCCCAAGGCATTCAGAGTCACAGACTGCATACAGTGGTCAGAGAACTCCACCGCCTTCTCAGGAGCTGAGAAAGCAGAGTTCTCCTTTTTAAAAAAACGATCTATCCTACTTTGACTATTCCCTCTCTGAAACGTGAATCCCATGGTGCAAGGGCAGTGCTTAATATGCACATCTACCAGGCCTGCTTGTCTAATGATATCTCTAAGAAAAACGCTATCGTAACCCAGCCTGTCTATGGAGCCTCTCCTGTCTTCAGGCCTAATTATGGTGTTAAAGTCACCTCCAAAGACAACCTGCTGGGACGTAAAAAGGAAGGGCTTGATCTTTGTGAAGAGGCATTTTCTGTCCCATTTTGACTGCGGTCCATAGATATTGATCAGGTGCAGATCCTGCACCTAACAGGGACGTCTAAGACCATACATCTCCCTATTTCCACCTCAGTTACCCGCTGGCACGTTATCATCTCAGTTTTTAAAAGGATAAAAGGAACACAACTCCGCTGCAGGGCTCAGCCGCAAGAGACCAAATCGAGGGACTGCATCTCCACTCCCTTTTTGCTAGATGGATATCGGCTAAAGTATTGAGCCAGGTCTCTTGCAAAAGTAAAATCTCAGCATCAAACTCACTGAGCAAAAATATGGCAATATCACGAGCTCTTGCAGATTTAATGCTGGCAACATTAATGGTCGCCACCTTTATCGGAGCGCGAACTGCCATCAGGATGATTGGGGTAGTCGTTTCTTAACCTCTACCACACTCTCATGACCCGAAACAGCTCTCTTCAAACTATGTGACTCCCCCTCATCCATAGATGATAAAGAGATTGAAACATCAGACATTTCATCCCCTGATAGAACTGAAAATGTGTTGTCAAGGGGAACCCCATTCTGGGTCCAATTCTGAGGAAGAAATTATCTGCTCATCTTCCTCTTTTTATTTTTTTCTATCTCTTAAACCTCTCCCACCCCTCATCAGCTGAATCCTCCTCAACTGAGGGTGAGAAATGGGACATGGACACCCATCCCTCAGCTCCACCCCCATCCAGCACCCCCACACTCCCCTAAGCACTTTTGCTCTGTTGAGGTACAGGGACCAGAGGCTGAGTAGGCTGAAAGGAAACATCTGCTAAACCTGCCCCCCCAGCAGCTTCTTCTAGTCTGGAGGATCTACGCACAGTAGGATTAGGAACTACCACAGGAGGGACAGACTCAGGGACCACATCACCAGGGAAAAAAGAATCTGAGACAACAGACACAAGAGGAGCAACAAAAGATTCTTCCCTAACTTCAGCGGCCTCATCCTCTTGATCAAGCCTCTGCAGCTCAGCCTCCAATTCTGGCAGGTTATGTAGTGCCTCCGGGCACTGACTATATAGATGACCCAGTCTCTGGAACAAATTGCACTGAATCTGGGTGCAATCTTTGGCCAAATGGTCCAAATCCTGGTATAGTGAGCACTACTTGTGGGTGCAAAGCGGCCTTTCCTCTCCACACTTATTACATACCTTGGGCTGACCCTGGTAGAAAAATGGTCAGCCTATCCCTCCCAGGAAAGCTGAGCAGGGCAGGTGCTGAACTACATTGCCCAGCACCCTCAATTTTAGTGACACTGTCCAGGCGAAGTCCAGGTCTTATATAGACAGGTGTTTGGCTTTCCTAATCAAGTCCAATCAGTATATTCAAACACAGCTGGACTCAAATGAAGATGTAGAACCATCTCAAGGATGATCAGAAGAAATGGACAGCACCTGAGTTAAATATATGAGTGTCACAGCAAAGGGTCTGAATACTTAGGACCATGTGATATTTCAGTTTTTCTTTTTTAATAAATCTGCAAAAATGTCAACAATTCTGTGTTTTTCTTTCAATATGGGGTGCTGTGTGTACATTAATGAGGAAAAAAATGAACTTAAATGATTTTAGCAAACGGCTGCAATATAACAAAGAGTGAAAAATTTAAGGGGGTCTGAATACTTTCCGTCCCCACTGTACAATAATTGTAATACTGCTCACTGATTGGTTGCTAGAGGTTACAGCACATCTTCTCCTCACTGTAGGGGGCAAGATATACATATGAATGCCGCATTTATTTACATATCTATGCCGCCGCATGCAGCTATTTACATATGCATTGTGCCACTATTTACATACGATTGCCGGTTATTTACATGTAAACACAGGGTCTGCAGGTGGTCATTTGTACAAAACAATAGGGCAGAGCTAGGCAGCATTAGTAGCAACACTTCACACTGAGATATCAGGACACAGCACGGGACTAAAATTCAAGGGGCAAAGGAATTTAAACTGGGATAGTTGGCAAGTATGAGGCAGCTGCTTTGGGCCCCACAACAATGACAGGGCCCAGGGCAGCTACCCCTTTTGCCCTGCCTTAAAAAGGGCCCTGAATGTAAGTAGCATTCTTCCCACTGATCACCAATTTAAGGAGCATTCTTCACACTGACCACCAATGTAAGGAGTATTTTTCCCACTGACCACCAGTGTAAGGAGTATTGTTCCCATTAGCCGCCAATATAAGGAGTATTCTTCCCGCTGACCACCAATGTAAGGTACATTCTGACCACCAATGTAAGTGTTTCATTAAGATTACATGATAGTTTATGTTTTTGGGGGTTTTATTTGAGATGTGCAAAGAGAGATCACAGAAACACTTGTAGGTATTACATTTAATTAAGTAATTACAGATACAGACAACAAACGTAATAACCTTAGCAATGTATTTCTAATATTTAGTGTAATTTTTCCTTACTAGGAAATTGTATACATCACATTTTTCTTGATATAAGATATCACTGTTTGTACCAATACTTTGTACCCAATAAAAAAGTTAGTAAACAAAAAAAAACAAAAAAATAATAATATTAGAAAATGTAACAAGAATACTTGGATGCTTTTTGCCACAGGTCCCCCCATGTTGTGCCTTGGCACAGATTATTAAAACCAGGCAAGTGCATTTTAGAAGCCCCGGTGATGAAACAACTGTTACAAGTTTTGGCTTTGGGAAATACAGGACTAGCGGGTAGCATTTGGCCAATTACAAACTCTGAATAGCAGTATTACCATTTAAGGAGATAGCCCATCCTGGTCAGTTTGTAATGACATTTCTATAGCATTAGGCCAGTTAAGATAAAGCCATACTTATGTCCTTATATGGCCCCTTAACCAGGTTTAGAATTCATTCTTAGATATTGTGAGCCAATATTAATAAAGAAATATGAAATCTCCCCATCAGTAACATTTTCCCACTGACCACCAATCAATGTAAGGAGCATTCTTTTCACTGACCACCAATGTAAGGAACATTCTTCTCACTGATCACCAATGTAAGGAACATTCTTCCTACTGATCACCAAATTAAAGAACATTCTTCCCACTGATCACCAATGTAAGGAACATTCTTCCCACTGATCATCAATGTAAGGAACATTCTTCTCACTGATCACCAATGTAAGGAACATTCTTCTCACTGATCACCAATGTAAGGAACATTCTTCCCACTGATCATCAATGTAAGGAACATTCTTCTCACTGATCACCAATGTAAGGAACATTCTTCTCACTGATCACCAATGTAAGGAACGTTCTTCCCACTGACCCGAATGTGAGGAGCATTGTTCCCACTGATTACCAATGTAAGGAACGTTCTTCCCACTGACCCGAATGTGAGGAGCATTCTTCACCCAATACCATCATGCTAATAAACAGTGAGTTGTAGACATAGTAGTTATTATAAGGGGTTCCTCAAGACCAGAAGAAAGTTTTTTCAAGGGTACCTAGATGTTGAAAAGATTTAGAAAGGCCGGTGTAGAAGACAATAGGAAACACATGCCAAAAATATTCTGCTTATAACAGAAGTGTACATTTTGGGCAGACTGACTCTTTGAAAGTTGGATTCCAGCTTAGAATTATCATGTCTGATTCTGAGCATCTCTATTGTGTAATATTAAATAAAGCTGAAAGAGTCAGGTTAGGAAATGGAATTTTCTAGAGTGTTTCGGGCCAGGTAATGAGCGTTTTGCCAATTCAACATCTCAGAGCAAGATTGACTGCGGTTAAAATAAAGGCTCTTTCAGTAGCAATCTTTTCGCTCTCATGCAGCGTCATTTGCACAGTAACCATGAGCGCAAATTGGATTTTTTCCTGTTTCTGTACTAGATGACATATCATGAAACAAACGAGTTTTAAGAATTACTGAAAGTCACATGACAGTCAGCGTTGTACCGCGGAGCCCTGCACAATCAATGTTTGTTTAACAGTTAGCATAGATGAGGTCTCAGGGGTGGGAATCCTTGGTGGGGAGCTCAACTATACAGTATTGACTGGCTGTCTGACCCCAGAAATCAATGAGGGGGTGCAGAGTGCTGACCTAGAGGAAAAATGTAAAAATGAGCAGAGCTTCCTCCCAATGGCTTTCACAAAACATGAGCCTTATAATGGGATTTCATAGAAGATGTTTAAGGAAATCTGATTGGATTTTGTTGTATTCTTTGTGTGTTTTGGCGATGCATTGAGATGAAAATATAGAAAAACCTTTCTTCCTTTTTCTTTTCCATGTCCCACTCCCCTTCCATACAGAATTCAGGGAATCCTTCCTTTCCTCCCTTTCCTTTCCCTCTTCCATCCTCCCTCTCCCTTTTTCTCCTCCCCCTCTTTCTTATTGCTTCTCCCTCTTCCTTCCTCTCTCTCTTTCTTCCTTCCTCCATCTTCATTGACCTCTTACTTTCTCCTTCTTCCTCCTCTCTCTTTCTTGTTTACTAAAGAATATAGGAAATTCCTTCCTTCCCTTTCCTTACCCTCTTTGTCTCCTTCACCCTATTCCTTCTGTTCTGGATAATATACAGAATGATTTCCTTCTTTTATTTTATTTTCTTACCTTTCCTTTCCCTCTCCCTCGCTTTGTGTCCCTCGGCCTTTCATCCTGTTCCCTCACCCTCTTCTTTCATTCCTAGAGAATATAAGGAATTCCTTCCTTCCTTCCATCCTCCCTTCCTTCCTTCTTTTTTTTCCCTCTCCCGCCCTTTGTCTTCCTCACCATATTCCATCTGTTCTAAAGAACATACAGAATTATTTTCTTTCCTTTCCTTTTCCTTTTCATTCTTCTTCCCTTCCTTCCCTATTTCCTTCTTTTCTAGAGAATATAGAGAATTATTTCCTTCTTTTTTTTTATTTACTTTACTTTTTCTTTTCTTTTCTTTTCTTCATTCTATCCCTCTTTCCTTCCCCCCCCCCTCCTTTCATCATTTCTTTCTTCCCTTTCCCTCACCCTCTTCCTTCTTTTCTAGAGAATATAAGGAATTTCTTCCACCCTTTTTTCCTTCTTTCTGTTCTTTTTTTTGTTTTCTTCCTTTTCTCCATTCCATTCCCTCTCCCTCCTTTTGTCTCTCTCTTCATGTTAGCCTTTCCCTCACCCTTCCTCCCACTCGCTCATCCTTCTTTTCTCTCCTTTTGCCTCTTCCTTCCTCCCTCTCCCCCTTCTTTCCTTCCTCTCCCCCTTCCTTCTTCTCTCTCCCCCTTCTTTCCTTCCTCTCCCCCTTCCTTCTCCTCTCGCCCCCTTCCTTCTCCTCTCTCCCCCTTCCTTCCTCCCTCTCCCCCTTCCATCTTCTCTCTCCCCCTTCCTTCCTCCCTCTCCCCCTCCCCCTTCCATCTTCTCTCTCCCCATTCCTTCCTTCTTATCCCCCGTCCTTCTTCATTCTTGCCCTCTTTCCTTTTCTTTCCCTCCCCCTCCTTTCATCTCTTCTTTCTTCTTCCTTCTTTCCTAGAGAATATAAGGAATTCCTTCCTTTCCTTTTTTCTTCTTTCTTTTCTTTTTTTCTTTTCTTCCTTTTTTCCTTTCCATTCCCTCTCCCTCCTTATGTGTCTCCCTTCATTTTAGCCTTTCCCTCATCCTTCCTCCCACGCGCTCATTCTTCTTTTCTCTCCTTTTGCCTCTTCCTTCCTCCCTTTTCCCCTTCATTCCTCCCATTCCCCCTTCCATCTTCTCTCTCCCCCTCCTTCCTCCCTCTCCCCCTTCCATCTTCTCTCTCCCCCTTCCATCTTCTCTTTCCCCCTTTCTTCCTCCATCTCCCCCTCTCTTCTTTTCTTTTCCCTTGCCCTCTTCCTTCTCCCTCACCCTTCCTCTCTCTCTCTCTCTCCCCCCCCCTTTTATTCCTCCAGCCTCTCTGCAGTCCCTTCTCTGCATAATACAAAGAAAGCTAAATGAGGACTGCCCCCTCACTTAGTAGAATTAGGTCCATCTGTTTAAATTATACACAATTGATATGAGCAAAAGATTTCTTATTACAAATACAATAAATGTTTTTTTGTAAACTATTTGATAAAATTATTGAAATTATCCTTATTTCCTTATTTCTATTCCTTATTTCTATTACAAGGGATGTTTACATTCCTTGTAAGAGGAATGAAAGTAATAAAAGAAATTAAAAGGGACAGTGTAAAAATAAAATAAAGAAGTAAAAACATTTTTTTTAAAATTAAAGCGTCCCATCCCTCCGTGCTCGCGAACGCAGAAGTGAACACATATGTAAGTCACGCCTGCATATGTAAACGCTGTTGAAACCACACATGTGAGATATCACCATGATCGTTACAGCAAGAGCAATAATTCTAGCACTAGACCTCCTCTGTAACTCCAAACATGTAACCTGTAAAAATATTTAAAGCGTCGCCTATGGAGATTTTTAAGTACCATAGTTTGTCACTATTCCACGAGCATGGGCAATTTTAAAGCATGACATGTTAGGTATCTATTTACTCAGTGTTGGAAGGCAACATGTTTCACTTCATAATACAAGAGGTGTTTGAAATATGAATTATGGCAATACCAAGCCTTCGCATTCTTGGGGGCTGTCTGGAATGTAACAAGTTGCACATCAAAGCTTTGTAGCACATCAGATTATTCATCTGAACAAAAGCTTGGCTCCTGACTGTCTGGTGTGATAACGCTAGGCAAGCGAGCTTCAAAGAGAGCCATGGCTGCCAGGATGTTTGATGAAGGTGGGTTACAAAGATCAAAGGATCAACAGGCATTGAAGATTGCCCCAGGATACATAGACATGATACATTATTTATTATTATTTATTTATTTCAGGTACTTATATAGCGCCATCAATTTACGCAGCGCTTTACATATACAATGTGCATTCACATCAGTCCCTACCCTCAAGGAGCTTACAATCTAAGGTCCCTAACTCACATTCATACATACTAGGGACAATTTAGACAGGACCCAATTAACCTACCAGCATGCCTTTGGAGTGTGGGAGGAAACCGGAGTACCCGGAGGAAACCCACGCAGGCACAGGGAGAACATGCAAACTCCAGGCAGGTATTGTCGTGGTTGGGATTCGAACCAGCGACCCTTCTTACTGCTAGGCAAAAGTGCTATCCACTACACCACATGGACAATGCTGCCCCTAGAGGCCAATACAGCAGGACGGACAGTAATATAATATATTGAGGAGGACTGCCCCGTAAATACTTTGTCAAAGGTCTAGATGGGCAGGCAATGGGGTTGGGTCTGAACGGTGCATGATTGAAGTATAAAAAAGGCTGACCGAGACAGAGAGCTCTCTCTGTTACCATCATCATGAGCCCAGCTGATGAGACCGTGTCTAGGAGAACAGCCTTGATAAGTATCTTTAATGTTCTTGTGTTATATGCTTTGTAATATCTTCCTTTAGTGTTTTTATGTTAGCATTTTTCTATTTTCTTGGGAAATAAATAAGATGTTGTTTTACTAAGCAGTGTGTTTGTTTTCATAGCTAACCTTATATTATTGTGCTATCAACAGTAACTATCAGAGTTTTTAATAGACTAGCTAACTATAGGAATAGACAAATTAATACATAAATGGAATAAATAGAGGGAATCCGTAATCAGCTTTGTATAATATTTATTTTAGATTTTATTTTATTTGGCACCCCATATTATTTCAATTTTAGCATTTTATTTCACTCAGCGTAACATCATCTTTCACATTATCCCCTTGCCCCCGACCATACACAGATGTATGGCCTCGGCTTTCGGGGGTTATACCGGGATGATGCCCGCAGCTGCAGGCATCATCCCGGTACTGCCTTTTAGAGCCGGCGGTCAGCTTTCCAGGGATAACAACCGATATGGCTAAAAGCCAATCAGCTGTTAAACCGGAGGAGCGGGAGGGGACGTCCCCCCTCCCGCCACTTCTCGCCACTCTCAATGGCCTCCCGATCCACGGGGAGACCCAATCAACAATCTGCCGCCTCTGGCGGCTAGCCAAAGACTGGAACGGCTTCATTCCAGTCTCCTGAATGTAAACACAGAAGCAACGTCATGACGTCACTTCATGTTTGCTCGGCTGCCAATGGCGCCGGTTTTAAAAAAATATAGAGTATTCAGAATCACCGAAAATGGTGATCTGAATACTCTGAAGTGCAAAGGAGGGATCCCTCCATAAAGAGTACCTGTCACCACCTATTACTGTCACAAGAGATGTTTACATTCCTTGTGACAGCAATAAAAGTGATCACGTTTTTATTATTTTATTAATATAAAAATAAATAAAATAAATAAGAAAAAAAAATTTTTAAAGCGCCCCCTGTTCCCGCGAGTTCGCGCAGCAAAGAAAATGCATACGGAAGGCGCGCCTGCATATGTAAATGGTGTTCAAATCACACATGTGAGGTATTGCCGCGATCGTCAGAACGAGAGCAATAATTCTAGCACTAGACCTCCTCTGTAACTCTAACCTGGTAACCGTAAAAAAATGTAAAGTGTCGCCTATGGAGATTTTTAGGTACCGTAGTTGTCGCCATTCCACGAGTGCGTGCAATTATAAAGTGTGACATGTTTGGTATCTATTTACTCGGTGTAACATCATCTTTCACATTATACAAAAAAATTGGGCTAACCTTGCCGTTTCATTTTTTTTTTAAATTCATGAAAGTGTCCCTTTTCCCAAAAAGTTGCGTTTAAAACACAGCTGCATAAATACCGTGTGACATAAAATATTGCAACAATCGCCATTTTATTCTCTAGATTCTCTGCTAAAAAAATATATATATATATATATATATATATATATATATATATATATAATGTTTGGGGGTTCTAAAGTAATTTTCTAGCAAAAAATATGGATTTTAACTTGGAAACACCAAATGTCAAAAATAGGCTTAGTCATGAAAGGGTTATACAAAAAAATTGGGCTAACTTTTCTGTTTTTTTGTTTTTAATTCATTGAAGTGTATGTTTTCTTATTATTTTGCATTGATATCACAGTAGAGTCTAGTTTCCTAATGACAAATGTGAGACCTGTAATGTTTTTACATGTTTTTGTAATCACCAGTTTTGAAGGCATCTGGGCAAACTTCTCCCACACATACACTGCCAGGCGTAATGACCCTAATCCGTGCCCCCTTTTAAAGGAATTGCTCACAGATGCAAGCTTATGACAGCGTGAATCTTTATTTCTGCAGAATGGCGCTTCAAGGAAAAACAATTTGCTGTGTAATGCACAGGTGGGTCGCGAATACAAAGTTTTCAGGCAATACAAATTTTTTACAAAGAGCTTAAATGCCTTACTTCTGATGTGAGCATCCTTAAATCGCAGGGTCTGTTTGTTCAGCAGATGAAAGTCCTACAAGGGCTCGGCATACTAAATGCGGACACACGCTGCTTGGCCTGGTTATCTTTCACAGATGTCTTCAACTGCTACGTTGGCATAACAGGGACGTCTGGCACTGCAATTGAGGAGTTGAACAAAACTTAAAGGGAATCTGTAGTGGTTTGGTATACATAATTTTTATGCGTTGATCATTGAATTAAAAACAACACATTAAAAAAGGATGGTTCCCTTTTAATGTAATACTGCAGGATGTAGGCTGCCCTGAAGATGCCCCATCCAGTGAAATGCATTAGACCTGTACAGACCGAACACATTTGTTTCTTTTCGTTTGGGTTCAATTTGGTATTTACATAAATTAGTTTAGTTAAATTTGTTTAATTAGTTTTCAGAATTTGTTTAGTTTATTCAAATTCAAGTCGAATGACATTCAAATTTGAATTGAATTCCATTCTAATTGCATTTGAATCGAATTACATTCAAAATCGAATTTGTTCTATTCAAAATTAGAATTTTGTTAGATAGTTATATTCTTTCTATTCCATTCTATTCTATTGTTTTTTTTATTATTATTATATTCTATTCTTTTATTTTCTGTTCTATTCTATTCTTTTCTTTTCCATTATATTCTATTCTTTTCTATTCTATTCAAATTCAAATCTATTCTATTTAAAATTTGAATTTCATAAAACAGTTTTATTGTTATAATTATTCTATTCTATTCTATTATTTTATTTTCTAGTCTATTCTTTTCTATTTTATTCTAATTGGATTTTTTTTCTATTTGAAATTTGAATTTCAGAAGGTTATATTCTTTCAATATTATTTTGTTCTATTCTACTCTGTTCTTTTTTCTTTTCTATTCTTTCCTATTGTAATCAAATCCAAATTTATTATATTATTTTAAAATTTGAATTTCAGAAGATGACTATATTCTTTCTATTTTATTCAAATTTTTATTCTATTCTATTCCTTATTATTCTGTTCTTTTATTTTCTATTCTATTTTGTTCTATTTTACTCCATTCTGTTCTATTTTACTCTATTCTGTTCTATTCTATTCTTTTATTTTCTATTCTATCCCTTTATTTTCTATTTTTTATTTATTTATTTATTTATTTTAACAAAGAAAAACGAACAGCCTCTTCCATAGTTGGCATACAAAAAAAGATATACAAACAACAAACAGCACGTCATCAGATCCAATATCATATAACAATAACCTTAAATCTGGAATAATTTAATAGATGTATGTCAACCCAACATTCAAATTGCTATCCGATCTTGGTCATGGGGGGAGCGCATACCCCAGATCCAAGACCCCACGCAGTGTCTAACCCACCAAAATATTCCCAGCATAAAGAATAGTATCAGAACGTTCCCCTCCTTTCCTTTTCTACCCCCCATCCACCCACCCCCCTTAAGAAAAAAAAAGGGATTTTCCTTCCCTCTCCCTCCCCCCCCTTCCCTTGCCCTCCAGGTGACTGCTGGCACATAGGAACGCCTCCTCCTCCCAATTTAGACTATACTAAAGGGCCCATTTCCACTTCCCTCAGCTCGTAGAACTTACATCTATAAGTTTTCCTCCTTCCTCGGATTTAATAAAAAGATTCCATAGTGACCATGTTTTCGTATAAATTTCTAGTTTTTGTCGGGACGCCCACACTAAGTCTTCCATTCGGTTTACTTCCTCTACCTCTACCTTCCTAAGCCACATTCCTACTGAAGGGGGTTGCATCTGTTTCCAGGTAAGGGGGATACAGGCTTTGGCTGCATTCAATAAATGGCACAGAATGGACTTCCTATATGTCTTAACAGGGATTTCAGATACATGCAGTAAGAAAAAAGCTACATTTTTGCATGATCTTCCGGTCCTCTTTCCAAAAATTCCTAATTGTAGGACAGGACTCTTGACAACGCCAACAACCATATGAAAGCATCTATGAAGTACAGCTGGGGTTCTGTACCATTGGGAGAGAATCTTAAAGTTTGTTTCTTGCATTTTCATACAGATCGATGTTTTAAATATGGAGTGTATTATGTTGGTACATTGACCTTCCGAAAAAGGTCCTACTCAAATCCGATTCCCATTTTTGCAAGAAAGGCAACTGAAAGTTCTCCGGAGGTTTAACCAACAGAGCATACATCTTTGAAAGCGCATGCTAGAGTGGTCTTTTTTCTGTACAGTATTTCTCAAATGGTAGCAGGCTGCAGTCCAAGGAATCAGGGGAACACACAGTATGTAAATAGAGTCTTAATTGTACCACCAGCCAAAAGTCTAATTGATAAATGTCATTTCTACTGTATCTGCCAATTCCTGAAACATAGGCCAACGTCCTGCTATAACAAAATGAGAGGCCTGGTATAATCCCCGCTTTATCAATATGTCAAAAGATCCCTTCTGCAAGCTTAGGATACATTTCAGATTCCCCAGAATAGGGACCAAGGGTGAATCCCTTGAGGATAACTTACCTTTGGAAAAAAGATTTTAGCATGTACGTAACGTTGGCCCTATAATTGGATGTGTCTTAGTCAAAGGGGAAGATCCGTAAAACACCACGGCGCCCTACGCAATGGCTCACTACTCTTTAGATCCCCATGCCGACACCAGTCAATCATTCGGTTTAAAAGAGTTTCCCGATGATATCTGTACAGGTCGGGGACCACTAGCCCCCAAACTGCTTAGGAAGAGTCAGAAGAGTCCTAATCCTTGGGTGTTTATGTGCCCAAATGAATCTTGTAAAAAGTGTATGGGTTTGTCTGAAAAATATCATGAGAATAGCAATGAGTATAACCTGAAATAGGTAGAAAAACTTTGGTAGAATATTCATTTTTATTATATTGCACCGCCTGAACCAAGAATGAAGTCCCTTATGCCATCTCTCCAACAGGGTTTGCACCTTATATAACAGTGGCAGAAAATTAAGCTCATATATACGTGAAAGATCTGCAGGAATACAGGTACCCAAATACTTCAGGGACTGATCCGTCCATTTAAATTTGTGATTTAACTTCAATAGCTTTACCATAGCATTTGGGACCGCTACTCCCACGGCTTCTGATTTAGAAAAATGTATCTTAAAATAAGATATTTGCACTATAGGTCTCTATTTCCTTAAAGAGGTTTGGGAGGGAAATCATTGGGTTAGTCATTGAAAAAAGCATATCGCCAGCATAAGCTGACACTTTATATTGTGTTTCTTCCACCATTATTCCCTGAATATCCTGATTTAGCCGAACTTTACACAGGAGAGGCTCAAGAGATAATGCAAACAGGAGGGGAGACAATGGGCATCCCTGCCTAGTCCCGTTTGTGACCACAAAGGAGGAAGATAGACCCCTATTTACCTTGACTCGTGCAGTGGGCACCTTATAGATGCTTGCGATCCATTTAAGAATTTTGTCTCCCAATCCTATATGTAGTAACCCAATCAAAAGCCTTCTCTGGATCTGTTCCAAGGGGCCTTAGTCGAATTAGCTAGATAAACTAAATTCAAAGCTTTAATAGTATTGGCTCGAGCCTCTCTTGTTGGGACGAATCCCACTTGGTCAAGATGGATCAAAGCAGGCAGTTGTTGTTGCAGCCTCAATGCTAAGATCTTACTGAAAAATTTCAGGTCTACATTTAATAAAGATATTGGCCTATAGCTCCCACATTGCATAGGGTCTTTGCCTTCTTTTGGTATCACCGAAATGATGGCTTTCAAAGATTCTTTATAGAAGGAAGTTGTGTCTCCCATTCCATTGAGCATCTTAACCAAGTAGGGCCCCAAAATGGGTAAAAAGAGCTTATAGTACTGGACTGTAAAACTGTCTGGTCCTGGTGCCTTTCCCCTCTTTGCTGATCCTATTACAGTTTGTAGTTCTTATAATGTAATTGGTCATTCCAATTCCTGCTGTGCATTTGTTGTCAGACCCGGCATTCCACATGATGCCAGATAGTCCTCCATCACAGATTGTTCTGGTGTATCCAAGTTCAAATTATAAAGTGAGGAATAGAAATCACCAAATGCCTCAGTGATTTGTTTAGTTAGACACATTTTTTCTCCATCGGCACCTAGAATTGATGGAACGTACGTCGTTGAGTGTTGTTCGCGCAGGGTTCTTGTTAGTAATTTGACACATTTGTTACCAGACTCGTAAATACATTTACGTCCTACTTGTACAGCCATTTTAGCTTTGTACTGAAGTAGATCAATCACTTGTCTACTGGTACGTAAAAGTTCTTGTTCTACATCTATAGTAGGAGCATGTTTATGAAGTGCCTCTAATCGAAGAATGTTTGTCAACTTCATTAACAATTTTGCTTCCGTCTCCTTCTTCATCTTTGCACCGTGTTTAATCAACACACCTCGTATCACAGCTTTATGGGTTTCCCAAATCACTTCAGGGGAGCATTCTGGACTATCATTAATCTGAAAAAAAACATTTCACCTCCCTCTGGACATCCTCTATAACCGAGGGGTCCTGTAGGAGGCTTTCATTAAGTTTCCACATCATGGGGCCTGAACTTTGACTATCCAAGATGTTATATTTTAAAAAGATTGGCGCATGGTCCAACCAGGTGAATGACCCAATAGAGACTTCAACAACTGAGTGTAATTGTTTATGCGGGATGAAAAAGAAATCAATCTGTGAATATACTTTGTGTGGGATGGAGAAGAAAGAGTAGTGTTTTTCCCCTGGGTGAAACAGTTGCCATACATCCACTATTCTTGCATTCTTACATAAATTGCTTGGGAGATCCTCTTTCTTATACTGGGTGAAACGGACGATACACCTAATGAGGTATCTTCCTTGGGTATGTGTGGCACATTAAGATCCCCTCCCATGATCAACTGTCCTTCTGTAAACTCCATGAGTTTATCTAGTGTATTTTTTAGAAAAAGGTCCTGCTGTATGTTAGGGACATAGTAAGAGGCTAAAGTTACCCTAGTCCCTCCGATTGTTCCCTTAACCACTTCAACCCCGAAAGGATTTGCCCCCTTCCTGACCAGGTCATTTTTTACGATACGGCACTGAGTCGCTTTAACTGACAATTGCGCTGTCGTGCGACATTGTACCCAAACAAAATGTATGTCCTTTTTTCCCCACAAATAGAGCTTTCTTTTGGTGGTATTTGATCACCTCTGCGTTTTTTATTTTTTGCGCTATAAACAATAAAAGGCGACAATTTAAAAAAAAAAAACAACTGTTTTTAGTTTTTGCTATAAAAAAAATACCCGAAATTAAAAAAAAGAAAAAATTCCTCAGTTTAGGCCGATATGTATATGTATTAGTTATTTTTGGTAAAAAAAAATCGCAATAAGTGTATATTGATTGGTTTGCGCAAAAGTTATAGCATCTACAAAATAGGGGATAGATTTATGTAATTTTTATTATTATATATATTTTTTTACTAGTAATGGCAGCGATCTGCGATTTTTATCAAGACTGCAACATTGCGGTGGACAGATCAAACACTTTTGACACTATTTTGGGTACATTGGCATTTATACAGCGATCAGAGCTAAAAATAGCCATTGATTACTGTATAAATGTCACTGGCAGGGAAGGGGTTAACACTAGGGGGCGATCAAGAGGTTAACTGTGTTCCCTCAGCATGTTCTAACTGTAGGGGGAATGGGACTGACTAGGGGAGGAGAGAGATCGGTGTTCCTACTTAGTAGGAACACACGATCTCTCTCCTCTCCCCTGAGAGAACCAGGATTTGTGTGTTTACACACACAGATCCCAGTTCTCCCTCTGTCACGAGCGATCGCGGGTGCCCGGCAGTCATGTGCATCGGCTCCGGGGGCACGCACCTGCTGTTACATCTTAAAGGAGCGACGTACAGCTACGGCGATTTGCCCAGCCGAGCCAACCTGCCGCAGTATAACTGCGGCGGCTGGTCGGCTAGTGGTTAAGGAATAAATACCTCCAACTTATATCTACCCGGGAATCTATACAGGTCCACAGTACTTTATTTGAGATCATAATAGATGCTCCCCTAGATTTAGTATCAGGGTTAGTCACATGGTACACCAGTGGGTAGTTTCTGTTCTATTTTTTTCTATTCTTTTATTTTCTATTCTGTTTTGTTTTACTCTATTATATTCTATTATTTTATTTTCTATTATTTTCTATTCTATTCTATTGTATTCCTTTATTTTCTATTCTATTTTATTCTCTTCAGAAATTCGAACTGGATTTGAAAACTATTTGAATTCGAAAACTATTCAAATTCAAAAAATATTCCAGTTCAATTTGAAAACTATTGGAATTTGAATTTCATCCGAAATTTTGTTTAGTTATTTCGCATTCATTAAAATTTGTTACTATTGTAGTTCGGATGTACGAATTTCAATTTGGTATGAAACAAACCGCATATGTCTAAAATGTCTAGGCCTGAAGAGCCTGGTATGGATTTTTTAAAAAGTTTTGGTTCGTAATTTTTTTTTTTTATAAATTCTTTATTTTTTCACAAAAATAGAAATATAGCGCTACATATGGTTCCATCAATACAACGTTCCATCTATTTCACCATTATCATCTTCTCGACACACGCTAAATATTATAGGGAGGTTATATATATATATATTTTCCCCCTTTCCTTCCTTTCCTCTTAGCCTATTTCGTTGTTTATTCCTATTTCCATATATTCTAAACACAACCGCTTAATTTCTACTCTTGTTACATTTTCCTTCATTAGGGAGAACCCTGATTATCCTACACCTAAGAAACAAGAAGAAAGAAAAGAAAAAAAAAAAAAAGAAGAAATGAGAAATGGAAGAGAGCAAAAGAAAAAAAAAAAAAATCCATATATACACTGCCCCTCCAAAACATCCACCCTCATCCACCCCCCCCCCCCAACCACTGACCCCTCCCCTGAAGGATCTACCAGAGGTTATTTAATACTACCCATCTATTAAAGAATTTATTTAGGGATTTTGTTCCCTATATGTAATATAGGGAGTCCAGACTTTTCGATACTTGTCCTCTTGCTCTCTCAGCATCATAGTAAGATTTCCATTTGCTGGATTTCTGTTACTCTGCCAAGCCATTGTGATCTAGTTGGGGATGCAGTGTTTTTTCCAAAGAGCCGGGATACAGGCTTTTGCTGCCGTAAGCAGATGCCTTAAGAGGGAATTTTTGTATTTTTCAGTGGGTACCGGGACATCATGCAATAAAAACGCTGCTGGATTTTCTCCAAGAGACACTCCCGAAATTTCGTTAATTGTTTCAGAGACCATCTTCCAAAATTCTTTCAGTCTCGGACACTCCCAGAATATGTGTACCATAGTGCCCTCTGCCCCCTGACATCGCCAACAAAGGTTAGATACTTGTGGGAATATTCGATTCAGTACTGTCGGGGTTCTGTACCACCTAGTCAGAATCTTATACCCCCCTTCTTGGTATCTAGTTGCCATTGAGGCCTTATGTGTGCCTTATGCACAGTGGTGTAGTGGGTAGCACTTTCGCCTAGCAGTAAGAAGGGTCGCTGGTTCGAATCCCAACCATGACACTACCTGCCTGGAGTTTGCATGTTCTCCCTGTGCCTGTGTGGGTTTCCTCCGGGTACTCCGGTTTCCTCCCACCCTCCAAAGACATGCTGGTAGGTTAATTGGATCCTGTCTAAATTGTCCCTAGTATGTATGAATGTGAGTTAGGGATCTTAGATTGTAAGCTCCTTGAGGGTAAGGATTGATGTGAATGTACAATGTATATGTAAAGCACTGCGTAAATTGATGGTGCTATATAAGTAACTGAAATAATAAAAGAATCTTATTTTCCTGTGCTTTGGAGAATGTTACCCCTAGGTCCCTTTCCCAAGCTTGCATAAAAGCCAATTCTTGTGGGGCTTTCAGCTCAATTAGTAGGGAGTACATTCGTGATTATGAGTGTCTCACTGGTTCCCCTTTTAAGCATATCAGCTCAAACTTCGAAGGTGTACGTACTACTGATAATCGCGATATTTTTGATCGAAGGAAGGCGTTAAGCTGCATTCTCCTAAATGGATCTAGATCCCCTTCAAACACCCGTTCAATCTCCCCGCTAGTCATCACATGATTGTCTGTCGTGAAATGCAGAAGCCTTCGTAATTTTTTCAATGAGTTTTATCTATATTGCCGAGACCCGACAATTCATGACAGCCGCGATCAGTTTTAACCGCTTGGTGACCAGCGCACGATGATATACGTCGGCACAATGGCACGGCTGTGCAAATGGTCATACCTGAACGTCCCATTTAAGACGCGGCATTGTGGAGAAGTGACCTCTGTTATGTTGTAGTCAGCCCATCCCCCCTACAGTTAGAATCACTCCCTAGGACACACTTAACCCCCTGATCGCCCCCCCTTGTGTTTAATCCCTTCCCTGTCAATGTCATTTACACAGTAATCAGTGCATTTTTATAGTACTGATCGCTGTATGAATGACAATGGTCCCAAAATAGTGTCAAAAGTGTCCGATGTGTCTGTTATAATGTTGCAGTCACGATAAAAATCGCAGATTGCCGCCATCACTAATAAAAAAAAAAAATTAAATCTATCCCCTATTTTGTAGACGCTA
Source organism: Aquarana catesbeiana (assembly GCF_042186555.1). Lineage (NCBI taxonomy): Eukaryota > Metazoa > Chordata > Amphibia > Anura > Ranidae > Aquarana > Aquarana catesbeiana. The sequence continues at coordinate 779,872,585 of NC_133325.1, read as the reverse complement.
TAACTTTTGCGCAAACCAATCAATATACGCTTATTGACATTTTTTTACCAAAATTATGTAGAAGAATACATATCGGCCTAAACTGAGAAAGAAATTAGTTTTTTTATATATTTTTGGGGGATATTTATTATAGCAAAAAGTAAAAAATATTGCTTTTTTTTCAAAATTGTCGCTCTTTTTTTGTGTATAGCACAAAAAATAAAACCCGCAGAGGTGATCAAATACCACCAAAAGAAAGCTCTATTTGTGGGAAGAAAAGCCCGTCAATTTTGTTTGGGTGCAACATCACATGACCGTGCAATTGTCAGTTAAAGCGACACAGTGCCGTATCGCAAAAAGTGCTCTGGTCAGGAAGGGGGTAAATTCTTCCAAGGCTGAAGTGGTTAAATTACTTTTTTCCTTTAGAAATTTCATTTTGCTGTGGTATTGTTCTAAACCTGGGAAAACTGCGTTACTTTACAGACAGACTAAGGAGACCCCCAGGCATGATATTTAAAGGAATATTTCATTTTTATTGTTTTACTTTAAGCATTATTAAAATCATTGCTCCAGAAAAAAAATGCAGTTTTTAAAACTTTTTTTTTGCATTGATTCATGTCCCCTGGGGCAGGACCCAGGTCCCCAAACACTTTTTATGACAATAACTTGCATATAAGCCTTTAAAATTAGCACTTTTGGTTTTTCACGTTAGTGTCCCATAGACTTTAGAAAAAAGCCGGAAAAAACCCTCTAAGTGGGGCTTTAATGCAGCCAATGATGAAAAAGGAGAATAATAGGATAGTCAAATTAATTTATTGGTACAAAAATTATTAAATATGATCGATGACTTCTGACATTGAAAGTCAGGACATAAACTATAATACAAAAAATTCTTAAAAAGCCAGCAACAATATATAGTACAATATATCCAAAGCAACAAGATCAAATTTTACTATTGATGTACTGACGCATTTCGACCCTGGAGGGTCATCTTCAGAGGACAGATGATTAACAACTGTGGAAATGTAAGCATATATCACAAGATTTTTACAAACCAACAACATACAACTCAATGTAACATTGGCAGTCAAAGAGTGGTAAAAAATATACATATGATAGTATACAATAAATACATGGCACTTATATTTATACATGTTACATCACTGTGTATTGTGTATTATATACACAATACACAGTGATGTAACATGTATAAATATAAGTGCCATGTATTTATTGTATATTACCATATGTATATTTTTTACCACTCTTTGACTGCCAATGTTACATTGAGTTGTATGTTGTTGGTTTGTAAAAATCTTGTTATATATGCTTACATTTCCACAGTTGTTAATCATCTGTCCTCTGAAGATGACCCTCCAGGGTCGAAACGCGTCAGCCCATCAATAGTAAATTTTGATCTTGTTGCTTTGGATATATTGTACTATATATTGTTGCTGGCTTTTTAAGAATTTTTTGTATTATAGTTTATGTCCTGACTTTCAATGTCAGAAGTCATCGATCATATTTAATAATTTTTGTTTTAAGGCAGATTTTTTTTGGTTTGTCTTTTTTTAAAGGCTGATCTTTGTTTTATTGTATTTTAATTTTTACTCCAGAATATTTTTGTGTGTGTTTTGTGTGTCAAGTTAACACAACACCATTAATTTGACTATCCTATTATTCTCCTTTTTCATCATTGGCTGCATTAAAGCCCCACTTAGGGGGTTTTTTCCGTTTTTTTTCTAATGCATCGTATGGGGTGCGCAGCCCTGCCACTTGTTGTCCCTCAAGTGTCCCCCTTTTTTTCTTGTGTCCCATAGACTTTAACAGGTTCTGCGGCTTTCGAATTTGCCACGAACACCGCATAATGTACGTTGTTCGCCCAACGTCCGAACAACCAGAGTTCGGGCCGAACCGTTTGCCCATCCCTAGTGGAGACAGCATTTGAGTTAGTTCCTTTTGACAACATCTCACTTTATATTGCTTTTGAAACTTATGTGGCTACTAAGAGCTACTTGACTTATGAGATGCTTCCTTAGGTGCAGCCTTAAATTACATTACATTTATCTATACACTTGACTGGAAATCTAGGACGGAACCCATGAATTTTCATCATACAGATGGAGCTAATCTGACAGATAACAACTTTTTATTTGTGACTTGATCAGGAAAATCTTGTCCCATGTGTGGAGTTTATGGCCATATATTGTTGACTGCAAGGTACGGGTTGGAGATAACTGATTTCCCATATGACTATGGAGGTTTCTCTTTGAAGCATCATGTATGCATTTTCAATTGATGTTCCTCCAAGGATTCAATTATTTTGTCTGGAGGCATGGTTGTAAACATCCCAAATTAAAACCCCTCTGGGGCAATATACAGGTCTAAGGACATGAACTATAGTTCTGGACTAGAGTGGATTGAACAGAGGGCAAATGTATGTTTATTGAATTTGTAACCACACTACAGACTTTAGGAACTCTTTTTAATGTGTGATATACTTTTATATTGATTGGTTCTAAAATTAAGGTTAGCATTAATCTAGTGTTTGGATTGGTGGTGTAGACATTACTTTGGCACCCTATTTACAACATTGCAGGTTGTCAGCACTTAGGTGCACCCATGGCCTTTAAAAACAATCCAGCACTCTTGAATGCTTCTGCTCCACTACAACACACCTTCCGACTATTCTTGTCACTCACACTGTATATGCACTGTCCTCTCTAGCTGGTGGCCTCAGTGGCTAGTGTTTATAAACTACATGCCATGTCCGATCCCCAGAACTAACCAGCTGGAGGGTAGGACTTTTCCTCTGCTTGGCCCTTCTTAATGACTGCATGACACCCATTGTGAAGGGGGAACCCTAAGTGGGCCTTAAAGGAAAATTGAAAGCCCCTACCCACCAAAGCCTGCAAAGGTGTTTTAAAAATAAAGATGTTCCAAAAAAAAAAAAAACCTCAACCCCAGCTTCCGAACTTCCAGGAAAAGTGGGTAATGTTATTGTGTCTCACCGGTGCCTCCTGGGATAGCTGGGCACTATGCACTTATGCTGGGGACTAAGTCCCTGTAATGGGCTGGAGTACATTTTGAGCCCTCATAAGCCAGTGGTGAGGCATAGGGATATCATCTGCACCTCCTGGAAATGTCAGATGCTGGGCAAAAGTTTTTTTTTTTTTTTTTAAGCAACAGCTTTATTTTTGAATGCTCTTTTCAGGAGGTTTGACTTTAGGAGGGGGAAGGCTTCCATTAAAATGGAAGGTCCACTCTATTGGAAGCCAATCATGCCTTATAGGTGAGATATTCTAGCCCCTTTATTAACGTCTTTGCTGAACTCTTTAAGGACATCCTTGGTGACCAAAACTGAACAGTATACTCAAGTCCATTTCACACCACTGGTTAAAAACAAAATGCTCAAAATGAAACACAGGTTAGTTTAATATGAAGCGCTAACCCCGTAAGGGCTGCTAGATGTTGCTTGTCCTCTTGCGCTGCCCTGACCCTGGCAACTCCCCAGCCCTCTGACACTCTAGGTTCTGACATGGTGTATACCCCTTTAAATGAACCACAGACAAAATGGAACCGGAATTTAACAGACATCAGCCAAACCCTAGGACAGCATCCAAGACTGGTTGAGTTGGACACACGGTGGTTAATTATGTACAGAATAACAACAGACAGTAATGAATATAAGACGTGAATATGTACAATGGTAGATATCCTGGACGAGCCCCCAAATGTAGCCCTACCCCTGTAACGACCACTAGATGTTGCTTGTTGTGTTGCTCTGACCCTGGCAACTTTACAGCCCTTCTGATACTCTAGGTTCTGACAGTGTATATACTTTTAAATGAACCACAGACACAATGTAACCAGAATTCAACAAACTTTTGTATTGGCAAGACAAATCGTGAGTGCAACAAGAGGTGTCAGTCAGCCAAACCCTGGGAGAGCACCCAATACTGGATGATTTGGACACACAGTAGTTGATTATGTACACAATAAGAACAGACAATATTGAATATAACACTTGAATATGTACAATGGTAGACACTGAATAATTGAATGGGTCCAGACAAATCAAAGCTGGAGAGGAGACTGTAGCTAAAATATGGCTAGCCTGCATGGAATCACTCCTATGGAGGGCAACAAGGGCAAGCGGTAGGCCAGCTCAAACCTTACAGATGATGGGATAATATTAGTCTACGTTTCAGGCCTTAATACTGTCTTCACCAGCAAGTTGGAGCTCAAAGAGGTTGAAAAGGGAATTCCTCAGGGAAAAAGAGAAGGTTCAAGCAGTTGTGCAAGTAAATAATGAGTCTAGCAAGTGTGGCAAGTTCCTCTGTGATCCGGGTTATGATGTCTGCATGCAGTGTCCATATCCTGTATGTTATTGACAACACGTTACTGGGCACACTGTGCACCAGCAGGAGAGACAAAGGATCCCCAGAGGTCACTCAGTGATACAGACCCTCTCAGGTGGGGACAGTGATGGCTTACGGGCCCCTGGTAGGCCACGGTCCCAGCCACTGGACAGCAGTTTTGATGCTCGAAGATGGATCCCAGAAAGAAGAGAGCGGGCCTGCCGGAAACACCTCCTTAAATAACCTTTGCCATAATTCCCCTGATTAGTTAGAAACTTGCTGGGAGATGTGGTCTGGAAGAGACTCAGGAGTCCAGTCATGGCTGCACAAAAGACTACAAGTCCCACTGTCCTTTGCTCCTTGACTCAGAAATCTAATGCAACTAGTCTGAATGCAGCACTAGAGGGAAACAGGAACATACTGCAGCAATAGAGGTAGTGTTCACTGTTTTCATACTAGGGTAGCCTGCATTTGGCTACAAATACATAATCCTTCCAATATATGCATTTTTTTGGCGGAGGGTTGAGTTTAACCACTTGCCAGCCACCCTATAGCAGTTTTACCGCTACAGGGTGGCCACGTTGCGCAGGATCACGTATATATATGTAAACCTGCACTTCCGGGTATCAGGCAGCTCTACATAGCAGGTTCCGCAGGCCCAATGTCCGCTGACACCCGCTGATAGTTCAGTACAGAGGCAGAACAGCAATCTGCCTATGTAAACAAGGCAGATTGCTGTTCTGTCAGGAGGGAAGACATGGATCCTGTGTTCCTGCTAAGCAGGGACATGGATTTATGCCTTCCCCTAGTAAAAGCACCTCCCCCACTACACTACACTAAAACACTGGCTAGGCACACATTTAACCCTTATATCGCCTCTGATATTTAACCCCTCCCCAGCCAGTGTCATTAGTACAGTGACAGTGCATATTTTTAGCCCTGATCACTGTATTAATGTTGCCGGTTCCCAAAAAAGTGTCAAAAGTGTCACTTGGTGTCCAATTTGTCCCCCACAATAACGCAGTCCTGCTATAAGTCGCTGATCGCCGCTATTACTAGTAAAGAAAAAAATAAATAAAAATTCCATAAATATATACCATAGTTTGTAGACGCTATTTATTTATTTATTTAACTTTTGCACAAACCAATCAATATACGCTTATTGGGATTTTTTTTACCAAACACATGTAACAGAATACATATTGGCCTAAATTGATGAAGAAATTTGATTTTTTTTTTACATTTTTTATTGGATGTGTTTTATAGCAGAAAGTAAAAGATTTTTTTTTTTCAAAATTGTTGCTCTTTTTTTGTTTATATCACAAGAAAGAAAAAACACAGAGGCGATCAAATATCACCGTAAGAAATCTCTATTTGTGGGGGAAAAAAGGACATACATTTTGTTTGGGTGCAACGTCGCACAACCGCTCAATTGTCTGTTAAAGTAACGCAGTGCCGTATCTCAAAGAATGGCCTGGTCAAAAAATGGCCTGGTCAGAAAATGGCCTGGTCAGGAAGGGGGGTAAATCTTCCAGAGCTGAAGTGGTTTAAGATCAATTTCCATCTGTTTCGTGGCAGATGTGTGTTATTGCAACATAAACCAACACTTGCACACTTTGATGTATTGCAGTTCCATTCATTTTGAAAAGCCCCCCCCCCCCACCTTACGCACTAAAGTACTGTATATGCATTACAATATGCTGCAATGAATAAAAATGCACCAAACTTTATGACATTTCTGATAATTGTGCATTGGAAGCCCATCGAGATCAGTGAGCTGTTTAATGCAGTGCACATTACCATGTGACATAATAGTCATTATATAATAATAATAATAGTATAATAGTATTATAATAATAATAGTATTATTGTGCGTGCATTCACAAACTGCACAGATTTACACTATATTACCAAAAGTACGCCTGCCTTTACACGCACATGAACTTTAATGACATCCCGGTCTTAGTCCGTAGGGTTCAATATTGAGTTGGCCCGCCCTTTGCAGCTATAACAGCTTCAACTCTTCTGGGAAGGCCGTCCACAAGGTTTAGGAGTGTGTCTATGGGAATGTTTGACCATTCTTCCAGAAGCACATGTGTGAGGTCAGACATTGATGTTGGAGGACATTGATGTTGGCCTGGCTCGCAGTCTCCGCTCAAATTCATCCCAAAGGTGTTCTATCGGGTTGAGATCAGGATTCTGTGCAGGCCAGTCAAGTTCCTCCACCTCAAACTTGCTCATCCATGTCTTTATGGATCTTGCTTTGTGCACTGGTCCAAATCATTTGGTGGAGAGGGGATTATGGTGTGGGGTTGGCCCCTTAGTTCCAGTGAAGGGAACTCTTAAGGCGTCAGCATACCATACTGGGATGAAATTGTCCAAAAAGACTTTTTGGACAATTTCATGCTCCCAACTTTGTGGGAGCATGGGGACGGCCCCTTCCTGTTCCAACATGACTGCACATCAGTGCACAAAGCAAGGTCCATAATGACACAACATCAGTGCCTGACCTCACAAATGCTCTTCTGGAAGAATGGTCAAACGTTCCCATAGACACACTCCTAAACCTTGTGGACGGCCTTCCCAGAAGAGTTGAAGCTGTTATAGCTGCAAAGGGTGGGCCAACTCAATATTCAACCCTACGGACGAAGACTGGGATGCCATTAAAGTTCATGTGCGTGTAAAGGCAGGTGTCCCAATACTTTTGACAATATAGTGTATGTGGGTACTAAAGGGTCTCACTAGTACTACCCTGTGGACAACACAGTCAGTTTTTTCTGCACTCTTGCCAAATTCATCTACTGAATGCGACAATGACAAGAGCCTCTTGTGTCATGCTCTATAAATATAATTGTTGTCATTTAGGAAACTTTGGATCTATTATTTTGTTTTATAGGCCATGTAAAAAGCATAAAATATACTTGTCCCCCAGGGAGATCTCTGGTGCCAGGTTCCTTGTTTAAGCTGTAATTTATTATACAGTGTACTTTGATTTTCTGTTAAGGTGATGATTTATAGGTTAATGATACAGGTGGGAACTCTTATTATTATATATTTTTTTCTTTATTCCATTGACATACACTAAACATATATGTAAACTGTACAGGCACAATTGGATGCTATAAAGTCACCCATAGACCTATGTTGGTGTATGCATGATGTGTTTCCCTCAGGCACCAGGATCACGGGTCCTACCAAAAGAGGAGAGGGAAGAAGAGAAGGAAGAAGAGAGGGAAGAAGAGAGGGAAGAAGAGAGGGAAGAAGAGAGGGAAGAAGAGATGGAAGAAGAGAAGGAAGAAGAGAGGGAAGAGAGGGAAGAAGAGAGGGAAGAGAGGGATGGAAGAAGAGAGGGAAGAAGATATGCAACAGAGGGAAGAAGAGAGGTAAGAAGAGATGGAAGAGAGGGAAGAAGAGAGGGAAGAAGAGAGGGAAGAAGAGAGGGAAGAGAGCAAAGAAGAGAGAGAAGAGAGGGAGGGAAGAAGAGAGGGAAGAGAGGGAAGAAGAGATGGAAGAAGAGCGGGAAGAAGAGATGGAAGAGAGGGAAGAAGAGAGGGAAGAAGAGATGGAAGAGATGGAAGAAGAGAGGGAAGAAGAGATGGAAGAAGAGAGGGAAGAACAGAGGGAAGAGAGGGAAGAAGAGAGAGAAGAGAGGGAGGGAAGAAGAGAGGGAAGAAGAGAGAGAAGAGAGGGAGGGAAGAAGAGAGGGAAGAGAGGGAAGAAGAGAGGGAAGAAGAGATGGAAGAAGAGATAGAAGAGAGGGAAGAAGAGAGGGAAGAGAGGGAAAAAGAGAGGGAAGAAGAGAGAGAAGAAAGGGAAGAAGAGAGGGAGGGAAGAGAAGGAAGAAGAGAGGGAAGCGCAGAGGACAGAGGAGAGGAAAGAAGAAAGCGATGAGGAGAGGGGAGAGGAGAGGGATGAGGAGTAGGAAGAGGAGAGGGAAGAGAAGAGGGAAGAGGAAAGGGATGAGGAGAGGGATGAGGAGGGGAGAGGAAAGGATATCACCCATTCACAGAAAGCCTTGTATTCAGAGAGGCTCTGACATGAGGAAGCAAAGTCTTGCCTCTACCAACACGGCCACCTCCACATAGACACACAATGGAGGACAAGGCATGGTAAGTCAGTAGTGGGGAAAAGATCAGTTGCAGTGAGAACAGAGGCAATCCTGGTGACTAGGGATGAGCCCGATGTTCGAGTCAGAACAGCGAACATTATACAGTGTTCGTGGCAAATTTGAAAGCCGCAGAACACCGTTAAAGTCTATGGGACATTAACATGAAAAACCAAAAGTGCTCATTCTAAAGGTTTATATGCAATTTATTGCCATAAAAGGTGTTTGGGGACTCGGGTCCTGCCCTTTTTTCGGCAGCAGTGATTTTAATAATGCCTAAAGTGAAACAATAAAAATGAAATATTCCTTTAAATATTGTGCCTGGGGGGGTGTCTATAGTATACCTGTAAAGCAGCAAATTTTTCCCGTGTCTAGAACAATACCACAGCAAAATGAAATTTCTAAAAGAAAAAAGTCATTTAAAACTGATAGTGGCTGTAATGAATTGTCAGGTCTCAAGAATATAGATAAAACTCATTAAAAAAAACGGCATGGGTCCCCCCCAGTCCATTACCAGGCCTTTTGGGTCTGGTATGAATATTAAGGGGAACCCCGAACCCAAATTGTTTTCATAAATTGCGTGGGGGTCTCCCCAAAATCCATACCAGGCTCTTCAGGTCTGGTATGGGTATTAAGGGGAACCCTGCGCCAAATGTAAAAAAATAATGGCGTAGGGGTCCCCCCAAAATCCATACCAGACCCTTATCTGAGCACGCAACCTGGCAGGCCACATGCCCTCAACATGGGGGGGATGCTTTGGAGTCACCCCCAAAGCACCTTGTCCCCATGTTGATGGGAACAAGGGCCTCATCCCCACAACCCTTGTGGTTGTGGGGGTCTGCGGGTGGGGGTTTATCAGAATCTGGAAGCCACCTTTAACAAGGGGACCCCCAGATCCTGGCCTCCCCCCATGTGAATTGGTAATGGGTACATTGTACCCCTGCCATTTCACAAATAAAAGTGTCAAAAATAGTAAAAAAGACAAGAGACACTTTGGCACAAGTCCTTAATTAAAAGGTAAAAAAATAAAAATGTCCCGTGAAGTAAATCCATCTCATGCTGCCAAGGCCGAAAAAATCTAAAAAAAAAGAGGGCAACAGCTCCGCCTCCATGGGAGGCTCCCGCCGAGTGACGCTTCTTCTCAATGATAGCTGTTATATAGCTGAGGGCGGGGCCACTCAGTGACGTAAACAGGTTACCCCACCTTCCTCTGACGTCACGTGGCATCAGAGGGGGGCGAGGTCACCCCTTTACATCACGGGTGGCCCTGTCCTCAGCTATATAACAGCTGTCACCGAGAAGAAGCGCCCTTCGGCGGGAGCCTCCCTTGAGGCGGAGCTGTTGCTGTTTTTTTTTTTTTGGCTCGTCGGCAGCGTGAGATGGATTTACATTGTGGGACATTTTTATTTTTTTATCTTTTTAATAAAGGACTTGTCCCAAAGTGTCTCCTGTCTTTTTTACTATTTTTTGCACTTTTTTTTGTGAAATGGTAGGGGTACAATGTACCCGTTAACAATTCACATAGGAGGGTGGGATCTGGGGGTCCCCTTGTTAAAGGGGGCTTCCAGATTCTGATAACTCCAATAAGCCTCCCGCCCGCAGACCCCCACAACCACTGGGCAAGGGTTGTGGTGATGAGGCTCTTGTCCCCATCAAGATGGGGACAAGGTGTTTTGGGGGGCTACCCCAAAGCACCCTCCCAATGTTGAGGGCATGTTGCCTGGTATGGTTCAGGAGGGGGGCTCTCTCTCGCCCCCCCTCTTGACCTGAAGGGTCCGGTATGGATTTTGGGGGGACCCCCTACACCATTTTTTTAAAAATTTGGCTTAGGGTTCCCCTTAATAGCCATACCAGACCTGAAGAGCCTGGTATGGATTTTGGGGGGACACCCACACAATTTTTTTTTTAATTTTTGGTTCAGGGTTCCCGTTAATTTTCATACCAGACCCAAAGGGCCTGGTAATGGACTTGGGGGGGACCCATGCCGTTTTTTTCAATGAGTTTTATCTATATTGCCGAGACCCGACAATTCATTACAGCCGCGATCAGTTTTAAATGACTTTTTTCCTTTAGAAATGTAATTTTGCTGTAGTATTGTTCTAAACACGGGAAAACTGCGTCACTTTACAGGCATACTAAGGACACCTCCCAGGCATAACATTTAAAGGAATATTTCATTTTTATTTTTTCACTTTAAGCATTATTAAAATCACTGCTCCCGAAAAAAACGTCCTTTTTTTTGCATTGATCCTTGTCCCCTGGGGCAGGACCCGGGTCCCCATACACTTTTTATGACAATAACTTGGATATTAACCCTTAAAATTAGCACTTTTGATTTTTCATGTTCGTGTCCCATAGACTTTAACGGTGTTCGCGTGTTCGTCCAAATTTTTTGCCTGTTCGCAAGTTCTGGTGCGAACCGAACCATGGGGTGTTTGGCTCATCCTTACAGGTGACTAGATATTTTTCCTCTGCTTGCCTTTTTCGGTTACAGCTTACCTCTTTAACTTTGGTTCTGTGTTATTATTTGCCTGGCAGAACTTATTTTATGTTATACTTTTAACAGATGGTGTCCTAGCCCCTAGAAAGCCTGCGCCAGCCACGTTTACATTTCTAAGCCTCTCTCCTCTTTCTCTGTAGCACACAAGACATCATAGACAGCATAGAATCATGTACACACAATTTTTTATTTAATGTCATCCTCCGAGACATCCACATTATGGCAGTTTAAATGGAGGCATTTCATAAAATATTAACTTAAAAACTACTGTTTAAGTTTGCCGAATTGAAGTGTTTCTGTTTTAGCCACCAGGGGATGATGAAAATGAGACCCGGCCGACCGTGGGATGGAAGACGCGCGTTCCAATTACACGCCATCCTAATCATAAAGACATTGACTCGCGTATATCAATCTGTCATTTTTATGGCTTTCATTTCAGCCTTTTCTCTATTAATCTTTTATTATTTTAGTTTAAATGGTACAATTCTCACAGGACGTGCTGATTACCTTATGTAATTCCACCGCGCTTACATTGTAGCAAGCACTCCCCTGCTCCCTGTAGCAAGTCATACTAATCTATTTCCCAGTGGTTCCATCTTCCCCAGTAGCGTCGGGGGGTTGGAACTCATGCTGCCTCTTCCTATTGTACACTTCACGTCTTGAGTACAGCGAGGTTTTCAATAATAAAATACATTTAGGGCACGCTAAAGGAGAAAAGATATTTAGGGCAAGCTAAAGGGGAATTCCGGGCAGTAGCGAGAAGTTTATTACAAAAAATACTGCTGCCAATTTGCTTGACCCAGACCCATGGTTTTAACCAAAGGACCTCCCTTGTGTCAGTATGCCGATAATCAATAGAATAACTCTTAAGCCGCGTACACACGATCGGATTTTCCAACGGGAATTGTGTGGCTGTTGGCGGAAAATCCGACCGCTCGTACGCTCCATCGGACAATTGTTGTCAGATTTTCCGCGAACAAATGTTGGATAGCAGGTTTTAAAATTTTCCGGGGACAAATGTGTGTTGTCAGATTTTCCGAGCGTGTGTACACAAGTCCATCGGACAAAAGTCCAAAGTACAAACACGCATGCTCGGAAGCAAGGACGAACCGGAAGTGGTCGGTCTTGTAAACTAGCGCGCGTAATGGAGAATTAACATTCGTGACTCGGCAAATTATGAAATCTGGAAATGCAGCGCACAATTCTCTTCTTCTTTATTGGGATAATAATGAAGCTGCTTTGCTGGTGATACTGATGGAGTTATTGCAAACACATTTTCAAAGGCTTTTTTTTTCTAGTGATATCAAGATTAACCCTTTCATGACTAAGCCTATTTTTGAAATTTGGTGTTTACAAGTTAAAATCCGTATTTTTTGCTAGAAAATTACTTAGAACCCCCAAACATTATATATATATTTTTTAGAAGAGAGTCTAAAGAATAAAATGGCGATTGTTGCAATATTTTTTATCACACGGTATTTGTGCAGCGGTGTTTTAAACGCAAATTTTTGGAAAAGTGACACTTTCATGAATTTTAAAAAATCCAAACAGTAAAGTTACCCCAATTTTTTTGTATAATGTGAAAGATGATGTTACGCCGAGTAAATAGATACCAAACATGTCACCCTTTATAATTGCACGCACTCGTGGAATGGCGACGAACTACGGTACCTATGAATTTCCATAGGCGACGCTTTAAAAAATTTTTACGGTTACCAGGTTTGAGCTACAGAGGAGGTCTAGGGCTAGAATTATTGCTCTCGCTCTGACGATCGCGGCGATACCTCACATGTGTGGTTTGAACACCGTTTACATATGCGGGCGCGACTTCCGTATGCGTTTTCTTCGCTGCGCGAGCTCGCGGGGACGGGGGCGCTTTAAAATTTTTTTTTTTTTTTTTATTTATTTATTTTATTTATTTTTGTACTTTTATAAATTGTGTTTAAAAATTTTTTTTTTTTTTTTACTTTTATTGCTGTCACAAGCAATGTAAACATCCCTTGTGACAGTAATATGTGGTGACAGGTACTCTTTATGGAGGGATGGGGGGTCTAAAAGACCCCCCATCCCTCCTTTACACTTCAAAGTATTCAGATCGCCGAAAACGGCGATTCTGAATACTGTGTACTTTTTTAAATTCGGCGCCATTGGCAGCCGAGTAAACGGAAAGTGACGTCATGACGTCGCTTCCGCGTTTACAATTAGAAGGCTGGAACGAAGCCACTCACAGCTTCGTTCCAGCCCGCCCCCAGCCGCCGGAGATTCCCGAATGGACACCGGGCCTCCCGATCGCACGGGAGGCCCGGTAACAGCGGCGGGAGGCGGCGGGAGGGGGGGGTGTCCCCTCCCGCTCCTCCGGTATAACAGCCGAGCGGCTTTTAGCCGCATCGGTTGTTATATTCGGGTAGCCGATCGCCCGCTGAAAACAACGGTACCGGGATGATGCCTGCAGCTGCGGGCATCATCCCGGTATAACCCCGGAAAGCCGAGGACGCATATGTGCGTTCGGTCGGCGGGAAGGGGATAATATTATTATGCTTCTTTTTTTTTTTTTTTTTTTTGAGCAAGTTACCACAACACCATTGTCCCGTAGTTTGTAGCCTCCCTGGCGGTTTTCCCGAGTGTGGCTCGGGGTTAAAATTCAGGACCATTAGCGGTAACCCCGAGCCACACTCGGGATTACATCGCAGGATCCTGGTGTGCCTTTACTTACCTTGTCCCCGGGATCCTGCGATGTCCCCCGCAGTGTCCGTGGGCTCCGTCCTCCTCTGAAGCCTCTCCGTGCCAGGCTCCGTTCCCTGCGAGCGTTGCGACGCACGGGGGCAGAGCCTGGCGGCAAATTAAACAAAAAGTAAAAATCATAACACATACAGTACTGTAATCTTACAGATTACAGTATGTATGAAATTATTTCACATCCCTTTTGTCCCCAGTGCTTTGTCCTATGCCCTGCATGCAGTTTTATGTGATATATACTGTTCTTTCTGCCTGGAAACTGGAGATTGTCCATAGCAACCAAAAAGTGTCCCTTTATGTCAAAAGTGGCTTTAGACCAGCTAGAAAACAGCAATAGTAAATTAGAACACTTGCAGAATTGAGCGATAGTGAATCGTGGGGAAATTTATTTTATTACTATTTATTTTTATTTTTTTTTAATTATTTATTTTTATTTATTATATTATAATTTATGTTTTTGTGTTTCAAACTTCATCATACCCGGGATATCTACTAGACTCTTGTTTGGACAGATTTAAGTGTGTTATTGTTAAGAATTACAGACCTACAATATAAAACGCCAAATTTCCATGCAAAATAATTGTACCTCTTTCAGCACCTAAAATCCGAAATAATCATACCGCCAGGGAGGTTAAGATCAAAGATACAACTATGTTGGTGTCCATTGTTAATTTTACATTGTAATTTTTTAAATGTAACGGCCTACTCCCAAACTGTCATTTGAAGTAAAACACATAGCCAAGTATTATTCTCCTCAATTTTTTTATTGTGCATTAAAAAAGAAAACAAATACAATTAGACATGCTATCTGCCAATAGAACTTAACCAAAAAGTGCATTCTATGCATCCAAAGATATAGAAAATGTACCAAATCAAATCATTATTATTCAGCCAAAGAATAAAATAAAAGCCTCATGCATGTGTCCTGCTTCTTAATATAGGGGGTCACCAATGCCAAGAGTGGGTGAAAGCAGGGGTCCGTCATCCGGAGATAATTCCGAAAATCATCTGGATTATTCTCCTGGAGCTCCCGCAGCAAAGGCATATGACATAATTGGTCACGATTAATAAAGCAACCAATTTTTGGTCCAAGAAATCCTCCTCCTCCTGTTCCTGGGCAGGGCTTGGGTCAAAGCAATAACTCCAAGGCCAATAATAAATAACACGTTATCTCCTCCGATTCCGCAACATGGCTGGTTGACGAACGGCCATTCAGAAACAAACTGAAAAGCACGAACTGAAAAGCGCAAACTCAAAAGCGTGAAATGAAAAGCGCAGAATGAAAAGCGTGAAATGAAAAGCGCGAATCAACACTCACCAAACTTCTACTAACACGAAATTAGCAGAAGGAGCCCAAAGGGTGGCGCTAAAGAGCTGAAAAACCACGTAGTACGTCACTAAATTTGTGTTTGTTGGCCAATAATTCCTTGCCGTTTGTATGCAAGACAAAATCCAGGCACGTGCCTTCAGACAAAAGTCTGAGGTTTTGTCTGCGGAAAACCTGATCCTGTGTACGAGGCTTTAAGCGTATGGGAATCTTTACTTTAAAGTCATGATTTTTTTTTTTCGTAATTACTATTTTCACCTTTTTTCATTAATTTTCAATTACAGTGCCGCTGATCTCCTTCAGCCACTTTTGCCCATTTCCTATCTACATGCTCTTACTCCAATGTTGGCTGCATATCATTGCTCCTGTCCTGGCCATTTTCCTGATGGAGAACCATGCCTGGGCAATGTTGGCATGGTCAGCTGTTGTCCCTACCAGGATCACACAGGAGAGGGTACCTTCACGACAGCACCAGCAGATATTTATTATAAATGGGGATGCCAATGCTTAAAAAAAAATCACTAGCCAAATAGAATTTTGCAAAAATTGCTTTTGTACTGGTATATTCTCCCCAAGACAGTGCTCACTGCCTTTTTTACTTACAACCCTTTCCTATTAGCCTGGAAAATGAATATTTTTGATTTGCCAGATTGGACTTCCATTGATTTCAATGGAAGTTTCACATCCGAATTTCTTTGAAGTTCACCAAACCCTGCTCGAAGCGAGCCCAGGGCAGTTCAGCTCATCCCTTATTATAAAGGAAGCTGCAGATTAAAACTAATAAATGAATTAAAACAACTCGTGAAATATATTTAAATCAAAACTCCAGCTTGAAAAATAATAGCTCAAGTAAAGATTTCAAAAATGAGAAAAAAAAACAGGTTTTGCTGAAATACTTAAACTAAACCCATAGCTTTCCTGTGTAGTAATTCAAAGTCACCACTAGATTAGTTTAGATTTTTTATTATCATGGTGTCTCTAAAAATTTGACATGGAAGTTCTCTGACAACAGCAATAAATACATGCATATACTTATCCACATACACCATTTTGCCCAAAGTATTGGGACGCCTGCCTTTACACGCACATGAACTTTTGTTCAATCTTATTTTATTGAAACAAACAAAGAGGGAAATGTATTCCACATAGACAACATCAATAACAGTAGTAGGTGATGACAATCAAGTGTATACGAAGGATACATAATGTAGTATTGTACCAAGTTCGTTATGTGTGTCGATATCAAGGAAAAAACATTATTTTGAACAACATGTTGAGACATAACATGGATAATTAGAGGGCCCTCTCCCTGAACGGGAGGGGATTACATGTAAACTTCATGTGTTACTACAATCAAACTTATTCCAAAAACCTGTTATGTTGTAGAGGATTTGCCTGTGAAGGTCATATTTTGCATCTGGATTCAGAGGATTTTGAGGAGTACATTTATACAAAGAGGAGAAGGATTTTGGGGAAAGTAGGGAAAACAGAAAGGTTAGGAACAGGAGTCGCTCCAACATGGTCATGATGTGGTGCTGTCTAGGTTGCCCTCTGCCCAGGAGATGAAGCCCGATGAGTAGCGGAACATGGACCAAGAAGTCCAAGTAAGAGAGAACTGATTGTCTTTATTAGATTCCTCATCCAACAGATGTTCAAGGTCTCTAATGAGGTCCACCTCGATAGCCCACTCCCCCAGGAGAGGCACAGTCCTTGACTTCCAATACCGTGGAATCACCATTCTGGCTGCGGCCAAGAAGTGACGTAATACATCTTTTTTAATGGATTTGCATGTGCCCGGGAGCATGGATAAGAGAGCTATTTCGGGTGTAGGAGAGAGAGCGGTCGCCATCAGTTTGCAGTATAGCAGGAAGATTTGTTTCCAGAATTTCTGTATGGGGTGGCATTCCCACCAAACGTGGAGCATGGTGCCCCTGGAGCTTAGACATCGCCAACAGGTATCCGGCATTGTCGCGTTGAAGTGATGCATAGTCGAAGGGCTTCTATACCACCTAGTCACCAGTTTAAACCCCTTTTCTTGAGTTTTAGAGAGAGTTCACGCACATGAACTTTAATGGCATCCCATTCTTAGTCCATAGGGTTCAATATTGAGTTGGCCCACCCTTTGCAGCTATAATTGGTTTGACTCTTCGGGGAAGGCTGTCCACAAGGTTTAGGAGTATGTCTATGGGAATGTTTGACCATTCTTCCAGAAGCGCATTTGTGAGGTCAGGCACTGATGTTGGACAAAAAGGCCTGTCTCCACTCCAATTCATCCCAAAGGTGTTCTGTCAGGTTGAGGTCAGGACTCTGTGAAGGCCAGTCAAGTTCCTCTACCCCAAACTCGCTCATTCATGTCTTTATGGACCTTGCTTTGTGCACTGGTCCAAATCATTTGGTGGAGGGAGGATTATGGTTTGGGGTTGGCCCCCTAGTTCCAGTGAAGGGAACTCTTAAGGCGTCAGCATACCAAGACATTTTGGACAATTTCATGCTCCCAACTTTGTGGGAACAGTTTGGGGATGGCCCCTTCCTGTTCCAACATGACTGCGCACCAGTACACAAAGCAAGGTCCATAAAGACATGGATAAGTGAGTTTGGGGTGGAGGAACTTGACGATAGAACACCTTTGGGATGGATTAGAGCGGAGACAGCAAGCCAGGCCTTTTCATCCAACATCAGTGCCTGACCACACAAATGCGCTTCTGGTAGAATAGTCAAACATTCCCATAGACACACTCCTAAACCTTGTGGACAGCCTTCCCAGAAGAGTTGAAGCTGTTATAGCTGCAAAGGGTGGGCCAACTCAAAATTGAACCCTTATTCAAGATGTTTATTGAGGTCCCAGCTGTGGGTCTACTTCTAGAATCCTTTTCTGAAGCTAATCAAGGGGATTTCACCTAAGGACCTGGCCTTTAGAGCTCACTGAGGAGTGTCCAGTGGAAGTTGGAAAGGATCTGGCTGTTCTGTGGCATTGAGGACATTAACCTCTCCCTCACTGAAGAGTGTCTGGTGGATACTGGAAGGAGGAATCCGGTGATTCTGTGACATTGTGAGTACTGACCTGAGCTCAGGGTTCTAGTGATTGCGTGTTGTGTTCCTTTTTGTGGCAGTACCAGGGGTAGCTCTAACTGATACAGCTTTTACAAGGACTCAGTTCTGGCCATCTTTATTTGCTCCTGCATAAACACAGTTCAGGGAGGCTTAGCCTAGTGAAGTGTCCTCCTGCTATTACTCAAGGGTTCTAGAGCATGCCCAGGGCTGGTGCAAGGATTTTTGACACCCTAGGCGAAACCTTATTTTGCTCCCCCGTTGGCTCCACCCTTGACTCCACCCCCTTTGCTCTGCCCATGTATACCCCACCTTTTTAATGAAGTGGCCATCAAATGCAGCCCACCAGTGCCCATCAAATTCACCCTCACCAGCGCCCATCAATGCAGCCCACCACCGCCCATCAATGCAGCCTCACCAGTGCCTATCAATGCAGCCTCACCAGTGCCTATCAATGCAGCCTCACCAGTGCCTATCAATGCAGCCCACCAGCGCCCATCAATGCCTCACCAGCGACCATCACTTCAGCCCACCAGCGCCCATCAATGCAGCCTCACCAGCACCCATCAATGCAGCCTCACCAGCACCCATCAATGCAGCCTACCAGTGTCCATCAATGGATGTTTGCTTGCTTCCATTCATTCGGGAGTCAGGACACAGACCTCCGCTGCTGTTGTGTCTCTGACACTATGTGCAAATGGAGTGGTGGCGGCTGCCTGCTAATGCTAAGACTTAGTTGCTTGCTGCAGAAAGAAGAGAGTAAGCACACCAGTGGCCGGGCACCCAAGGCACCAGTGTGCCCTAGGCGGCTGCCTAGTTTGCCTAGTGGTTGCATCGGTCCGGAGTATGCTATATCAACCTACACTCTCTCTAGGTTCTTCCGCAATAAAAAAAATTATAAAAAGACATCTCCTATACTGATTAATGAGCCAGAATATTACTTAACTAATTACTTTATTAATATTATACATTTTACATTAGTGGTATTAAACCCAAAAGCAAAAATGGAATTGAAGCTTACCAATCCTTAAATGTGGTGGCTGTGTTAGGTTTTTTGTTTTCATTTTCTTTCTTACTTTTCTTCCCTTTTTTTCACCTGGTGATCCAGCCGCTAACACACTTCCTGCCCAAAGGATGTCCATCGTGAAAAAAGTTAAGAAAGGCTAGTCTAGTGTATGCATGCATGTAACAAAGGGGCCTTTAACCACGGGCCGACCGTGCTATAGCTGAATGAGAGCTACAGCGTGGATGGCTAGTTCTCCCCGTGATCGCGCCCGCTGCGGGGCGCTGGCAGCGCACTCTTTGTCTGCAGGACACTGCTAAACACAGATTGAGGTAAAGAGCCAAACAGTGGCAGTTGATCAGTTGTGTCCAATCACGGATGTAAATAGAAGCTGGCTATCGACACTCCTTTCCTCATGCTGACAGGGACATGTACACCGATTATCAGTGTTCTGATTATTAGTGCAGTCCCAACAGTGCTGCCAATCTGTGCCCACCAGTGCTGCCAATCTGTGCCCACCAGTGCTGCCAATCTGTGCCTACCAGTGCTGCCAATCGGTGCCCTTCAGTGCCTCCTCATCAGTGTCACTTAGCAATGCCGCCTTTCAGCGCCACCTATCAGTGCCAACCAGTGCTGCCAATCAGTGCCCAGTAGTGCCTCCTCATCAGTGTCGCCCATCAGTGCCGCCTATCAGTGCCTGTCAGTGCCGCCTATCAGCATAAACTATCAGTGCTGCCAATCAGTGCCCTTCAGTGCATCCTCATCAGTGTTACTTAGCAATGCCACCTATCAGCGCCACCTATCAGTGCCCACCAGTGCTGCAAATCAGTGCCCACCAGTGCTGCCAATCAGTGCCTATCAGTGCCTCCTCATCAGTGTCACCCATCATTGTCGCCTATTAGTGCCGCCCCTCATTTCCACCTATCAGTGCCACCTATCATTGGCCATTAGTGCCGCCCCATCAGTTCAGCCTCATCAGTGCCCACCAATGCCGCCTAGTCAGTGTCCATCAGTGCAGCCTCATCAGTGCCACCTATCAGTGCCCATCAATGCCCATCAGTGCCACCTATCAGTGCCCATCAATGCCCATCAGTGCAATCTATCAGTGCCCATCAGTGAAGGAGAAAAATTAACCGTTTGCAAAATTTTTGCAAAAAAGGTTTTTTTTTTGTAAATTTTTCATTAAAGCGAAAACTAACAAACCCAGTAGTGATTACAGTAAATATCACCAAAAGAAAGCTCTGTTTGTGTGAAAAAAGGATAACAAATTAGTTTGGGTACAGTGTAGCATGACCGCGCAATTGGCATTCAAATCGTGACAGCGCTGAAAGCTGAAAATTTGCCTGGGCAGGAAGGGGGTAAAAGTGCCCAGTAGGCAAATGGTTACATGTAAGATCTGTGGGGGGGGCAGGGACTGATATGAATATATAACAAGTGACAGCCTTGCATAAATTATAAGCAAAATTTAAAATAAAAATGCCTGTAAAAAATAAATGAATCCTTTCTTTTTTCCTACATTTGTTATGTAACATTTTAGTGATTGCTTTTAGATTTCTACTTTGTTACATAGTCTAACTCTATTTCAAATAAAGTCTCAAGGTAACCCGAATAGATGCCATATAGTTATCTCCTTCAAAGCAAAACCTTGGCCATAGATAGTACATACTTGAATCAACAGATCTCGACTCGGGAGTCTTTGTCTCGGAATAATTGTTGTCATGGAAAACCGTAAACTCAAAACGGTTATATTATAGGCCATTTTGAGATTTTGCAAACAAGTTACCATTGACTTCTTATAGCAGTAACTAAAGCTTGTTATCTCTCATATTTATTACGTAAAAGCAAGATCAATTTAACCACTTGCCTACCGGGCACTTACACCCCCTTCCTGCCCAGGCCATTTTTTCAGCTTTCAGCGCTGTCGCACTTCAAATGATAATTGCGCAGTCGTGCTACACTGTACCCAAACACATTTTTTATCATTTTCTTCACACAAATAGAGCTTTCTTTTGGTGGTGATAAATCACTGATGGTTTTTTTTATTTTTTACAAAAAAAAAAAAGACCAAAAATTGTGAAAAAAAAAATGTTTTTTACTTTTTTCTGTCAGTAAATTTTGTAACTAAGTAATTTTTCGCTTTCACTGATGTGCGCTGATGAGGCGGCACTGATGGGCACTAATAGGCTGAACAGGTGGGAATTGATGAGGTGGCACTTATGGGCACTGATTAGGTGGCACTGATGAGGAGGCACTAATATGCCGCACTTATGGGCACTGATGAGCACTGATAGGCGGCACTGATGGGCACTGTTAGGTGGCACTGATGGGCACTAATAGCTGGCACTGGTGGGCACTAATAGGCGGCACTGGTGGGCACTGATGGGCACTGATAGGTGGCACGGATAGGCGGTACTTGGTAAATGGGCATTGATGGGTGGCACTGATGGACAATACTGATGGACATTATTGATGGGCATTGATTGACAGCAGTGATGGGCTTTGATGGGCAGCACTGATAGGTGGCACTGATTGACTGCCATCGCTAATGGGCACTGATGTGTGGCACTTGTGGGCAGTGGTGGGCACTGATTGCTGCCACTGATTGCCCACCAATGCCAGCTATGGTGGGCACTGATTGGTGACACTGTGTTGCACTATTGTAATCAGGGAACTGATGATCAGTGCCCTAATTACATTCCTACATGTGATCGGCTCTCCTCTCCTCACACTCTGTCAGTGTGAGGCAAGGAGAGCCGATTACTGGCACTTCCTTGTTTACATGTGACCAGCTGTGAATGGACACAGCCGATCACATGGTTAAAGAGCCACGGACGCGGCTCTTTACAGAGATCAGGGTCGCGCCATGTCCTAGCAACACGGCGCGGCTGCGATCGCTGTGCTGTGCGCCCCCGCGGGCGAGCGAGGGTGGCCATTCGGGGATGCCGTCATATAGTTAAATGGTTACAAAGTTACATAGTCAGTAAGGTTGAATAAAGACATCAGTCCATCCAGTTCAACCTGAGTGAGTGTGGGTCTACAATTGTCCCTATCCCTGTACATCGTGTCCCATTAAGATGCTCATCTACTATATTATAATTTATTTAAGGTACTTATATAGCGCCGTCAATTTTTACGCAGCGCTCCACACATACATTGCACACTCACATCGGTCCCTACCCTCAAGGAGCCCACAATCCAAGATCTCCAACTCACATTCATTCATATACTAGGGCCAATTTTGGACAGAAGCCAATTACCTACCAGCATGTCTTTGGATATGACGGCATCCCAGAACGAGAGCCGCACCGCCCCGCCATTATTTGACGGTGGGCGGGCGTCAAGCAGTTAAAGAGCTTCGCCTACCTTTAATTGTGTCTGAATTGGCTGCAAAGCCTGACACTCAGGCAAAACAGGAAAACAACGAAAATACAAATACTATTCAGAAACAAAATCAGTACTTACTGTTTTTGTGCTCAATTGCTTTTAAGCACCTTATTTCCACACCATTGTAAAAAATGGCGGATAGGTGGACTCAATGGACTGGCACCTTCAGGACAACTTAATGGTACTTAAACCGCAGGTCCATTTGACAATTGGGAATAAAAAAGCTCCAAATGAGTTAGGCTGGGTTCACACTATTGCGAATTGGATGCAGTTTCCGCACATCCAATTTGCAATAGCAGGTGATTTTGACCGAGTCTCTATGAAGCCAGTTCACATATCTCTCCTGTGCGTCTTTTGGCCGGTTTCAGGTCTGAATTCAGCCAAAAATCGGGCCTGAAAAGGTGAACAGGGACTCCCCAGACCCCTGCTGTGAGCCTCATGCGAAGTGTGAACCCAGCCTCAGTTGCTGTCATGATTTAACCTCCAGTTTTTAAGCCTGTGTAATAAATTACAGTCATCTGATTCCTTCCCATATCTTGTTGGCTTCTGCGCTCACCTTTGGGCGTCGCTTGCTATTCTGTGGGTTTATATTTGTAGTGCCCTCTAGTGTGTTCTAGACGTTAGTATAGGTAAACTATAATGAAGGAAAATCCGGATGGCTGCACACCAAACTGAGATCCAAATGCCTTTAATCACATAAAACCATGAAGAACACGAAGAGCACTACATGTACAAGCAACGGAGGAATGGCTTACATGTTTTGCACAGGAATTGTGCTTTAGACATGTAGTGCTCTTCGTGTTCTTCATGGTTTTATGTGAATAAAGGCATTTGGATCTCAGTTTGGTGTGCAGCCATCTGGATATTCTTTTATTATTGCTTCAGCTGTGACTGGGCAAGCACCCGGCAGTGAGAAGATCATGCTGTTGGAGCCGGCTCAACTGTGAGCAGCATGGATCTTTTGTTTGTTGTATAGGTAAACTATAGTTTGGCTCAGAGCTAAGTCTAAAACAATGGAATCTGGGTCAGGGTTCAGTACAGTTCAGAGCTGGATGACCCATCATGACAGCCCCCCTCCCCCCGGTCTAGAGGGTTGAAGAATCTTCTAGAAATAGAGGGTGTAGGTAAGAAAGAGCTGGCATGCATATTTATGAGGCCTCAGCCAATCCCCGGTGGTAGGCTGGCAGGGGGCTGAGACCACCTCATAAATAGTCATGGACCATGCCAGCAGGGGCAGTCTGGTGGAAGGTGGAGATACAGTGTTGAGTGGCCCTCAGAGGTGCCCCCTAGTCTGGGTGGGGTGTCCTGCCTTGGGCCGGGGCACGGGTGCTGGAAGGATCCTGCTAAAAACACACAGGAGGAGTCTTTCCTGGAGGCACGGGAGCAAGAGAGGACAGAGTGAGTAGAGCAGCACAAAGGGGGGAGACTGCCACATGCAGCCAGTCTCCCTTGAAGACAGTGGTGTGCTTAAAGTGGGTGTAAACCCTCACATATACCCAGTGAAGTGAACAGCCTCAGATGATACACAGGGATGAAATAAATCTCCCTACAAAAGTTTTACCTGCACATCTGCTGTCTTTCCCTTTCAATATTCTTTTGAACTCTTACCTTGTATTAGAGATTTTCTCTTCCTGGTCAGGGCTGGGAGTGGAATCTTGGCATACAGCCAAGACAGCTGACTGGAGGAAAGGCACATACCCCCTCTCCTCATAGGCAAAGGCTCTCAGAGCTGTTCTGTGAATCGGGCAGCTCTCTGCTAATCTATTTAAAGCAAACTCCAACAACACAAATTTCAGGCTGCTTTTATCGCGGAGGTGTCTGAAAACTTATCAGAAGTTTTCAAGCTGATAACAGAGCTACTGAACAGAAGAGACACACGGGACTCAGTGCTTTGGAGAGAGAGAAGACAGCACTACAGATATATGTGCCCAGCTCGAATTGGGTTTACATCCACTTTAAGTCTTCAGCCTTTCCCTAGAAGATCTCCTGAGAGTCAGCCGGATGGGCTGGTGACGAGTCACCCGGGTGGGCTGATGAAGAGTCAGCCAGGTGGGCTAGAGAAGAGTCAGTCAGGTGGACTGGTGTGAAGGGTTAGCCTGGACGGCTGGTGAAGGGGCAGCTGCAGCCAGGTGGGTTAGCAGTGCCTGAAGAGGTGGTTCTGGGATCAGTGACCACAGAGGAAAAGTTGCAAGCTAGCTGTTTCACTGCATCTGTGCTACATAAAGGGGCTACAAGTTCCTACCTGTAAAGGGCTATTGCTAATCTGACTGTGAGCCTGTCAGATCAAGTGATTCAGCTGGAGCAAGCAAGTGTGTGCAGGAGGAGAGTGAAGGAGACTGAATATAATGTGTATATAGGAAGATGTTCCTGAAGTTTGCTGAAATTTTGTCAAGTCAAGTGGGCATCCCATAACCTCCCACCCCTATCCAAGTTATTAACCCTCAAATAAAAAAACAAAACAAAGTTAAGGAGTGGGGGATCCAAGTTCATCTGCAGTCCCTACGGGGGGGTGTGCTACATATTTTCTTCCCTGCCATCACTTCTTGGTCCGCCTCCCAGTTTGCTTCTCTACTAATATATGTGCCCAGTCCAGCCCTTACCTGAGCAACATCACAGTTCTCCCAGCTCCTATCCGCTTACTACTACATGTATCCTGACTACCCGTGTATCGTTCCCAGCTTCCAGCTACCAGTGTCTACTGTCTATGCTTGCCTGCCACCTGGCCTGACCTTGGCTTTTCTCCTGGTTTTCCCTTCAGTGTCCTGCTGTTGAACTCTGCACACACCAGGTGGTCTTGGTATTCTCAGGCTGGGTGTAGCTGGGGGCCGCAGCCTGGCTCCAGCATGCTGCAAGGCCAACCATACCATATGGTGAAGAAGCAGGCTGCGGTTTAGATGGAGTTGGAGAACTATAGACCCTGAGTTGAAGAACTACAAGGGGTCACTATCCCAGACTCCTGACAGTTGCAATCTTTTGGAAAGTTTAATTTTGCCTGCAGGATCATGTACATGGGCAGAGTTTGTTGCCAATGGCCGTCAGCAGTGTCTCCCAACACAAAGATGCCAAGGTATTACTGCTATTGTTTCTCTTTATCACTTTAGTTTACCACTGTCCAAGGTTTTGATTATGGTTACTACTGTGTATATTGCTGTTTTTAAGTTAGAGGGATACTACTTGTATACTGTGTACTATCTAGATTTTGGGACATTCCTAAGTGTTCTGGGGTGCTTAGCAAGTTCATATTGGGCCCAGTATCTTCTGTGGAATGTGGTAGGAGTAAGATGGGTCGAGATACTTAGGATGGTATGGGTGGTGCCCAAAGTGAATTGTTTTTTCCACTTTGATAGGTCTCCTGACATTTTGGTGCTGCATGTGGGTGGGTACACTTTGGGCATCTGGTCCATGTGGGAGCTCATTCAAGACATACAATTTGATTTTTTTTTTCTTTCTCTCTTCCTTTCTTTTAGTTTGATATTGTGGACTGCAACTCCTGGCCCTTGGCGTGTTCAGTACAAAAAGGAAGTTAACAAAGATGTTGGTATATTTATAATTTGGAAGAGTGGTTTGATTTAGACATCAGGAGCTGGAGGTTGACATTCAGCAATATCTGAGAGGGGATGGGGTACACCTTAATGCAACTGGGACCAACATGTGGTTTCTTGGGCTACAGGAAAGGATCCAGACAGTTTTTTGGATGGGCAAACAAGCATGAGGGCTTATGCTTGAGCACTGTAGCAGTTTGGAGTCTTTGAAGGTGGTCCGATTGGTGTTAGTATGAAATTATTGGGGACCCATCTTCAGTATGGTGTATTCTATTTCACTACAGTCAACTGGAAGTGACCTGGGATTTTATGGATTAGGATGTGTCTAGTTTGTCCACTAGATGGTGTGTTGCCACTGGGGGCTTTATGTGTAAGTGGTTCTGCAGAGAAAGAGATTCTGATTGTTCTTAGTTCCTTCAATGAACTGTAACCTAATCTACTTCAGAATTGTATTGTTTTGTAAAAGCATGCATTTGTATTAATTTTGAGAAGAAATCATCCCCGTAAGGGCCGCTGATTTGTCCCAGGTTCTCTTCCCAATAGTGCAGCAGCAGCCAGGAAAACAGTCTAGGATTGCATTTTTAAAAACAAATGTTTGTAGATTAACTTTGATGGGATTTAGGGAGCAGTGGGATACTCCAGAACTCTCAACAGGAATGTGAGACACTTCCCTTGGCAGTAGCTTCTGAACACAGTCCCTCAAGCAATAGGACATAAAGTGAGCAACACTGGTACACCATTAGCAATGTCCCAGCCAGGCCAGGCAAGCCTTAAACTCTGTGTAGCAGGGGTTAACAGTCACTGAGATCCTTCTCCCTTAGGTCTGTACTCACAGCGTCCCCAGGGCTTGGATGTCTCCCTCAGACTCAGGCAAGAATACTTCTCTGTAAAGCTCTTTGGTCAGGTTCTCAGTGGCACCCTTTTTTTGGCTTCCAAAAGACTTGTAGCAAGATAGGCCCCCACTAAGAACAGCTGCGACCTCAATGAGTCTGACTGGTCCCTTAGCAGCGTGGCCAGGAAGGGCTGGCAGCCCTTCTGGCTGGGTAACTCTCCTCCTGGGAATAGAACCCTGCTCTCTGGTGCTCCGAACTTTTTATGGGGATTGGCTAAAGCTGCTTAAATATTCAGGCTTCTTATTTGACCTTTCCAGCCACTATGTTCGGCAAATCTACAGAAAACAGGGAGAAGCAGTCAACCTTGCAGCCTGCAGAGCCCTGAGCAGCCTAAAGCAATCAAATGCTGCTCTGCTGACTGCAGAAGAGCCACCAAACTAAATTTGCCTAACCAAACCTAGTAGCCTAATTAGGAGGGTGCTACATCTGTAAAAGAAAAAGGCTGCTAACTTCAATGAAATTCATTTCAGGTGTGATCTGGTTATTTGTAAATGTTATGGTAGTGTTGGGAATGGCCTAGCAGGGTAAGTGGGTCTACTTGTTCTATCCTAGTTATGAAGATGCATGTTCCATCCCCAATGCATCTTCATTGTCCAAAACTGCACATTCATCTTCCTCTTGTGGAACTTTTGGAAACTGTGAATTGTCTTTAAAGTATTTATGAAGATTTGTGCTGGATTCTTTATGACCCAACGATCTTAAACATATCATTCAGTCTCTTTCTTTTGCTTCATCACACATGCCGCCAAACGCTACCGGCTAATTGAGAAAAAAACAGACACTAAAAGACCAAAGCAAACGTGCGGATTAAGCAACAAAACTATATCCGCATCAAGCAAATGAGCCTCATTTGGAGATGTTTGTAAACCTCGGCTTTATCTGTTCTCCTCCGTCTTGAGCCGCTTAATGTCTCAGTAAATTAAAGGAAAACAAAGGAAAGTTAAAAGAAATTGAGAAAAAGGAGCCCTTTTTAGAGACAATTTGTATGCAGCTGTTAATGGCGTCCTCAGCAGGATTTTCAGAGCTCGGCAAGTTAGCAGCATAATGGGAATCTGTCACAGGGAACTACAGCAAAGCATAGAACAGACCAGTGATTGTGTGGACATAAAACACGGCTCTGAAGGGTTCAGGCACAGGAGTTTCTACAATGCTACACCAATCACTTTGATAATAAGTATTGCTTTTATTTAATGCAGAACTCCCACGTACTACTGTCAGATGTTTCATTATGGTGAATACTGCCTTTCTGCAGCCACCATCACATATTTTTCATTGTATCTGATTATGCAGTTTCTGGATTCTATTTGGTGTAAAATAATTACTTAAAAGGAAATGTAGAGCCCTTTAGACCTGTTTTTTGTTTTGTTACTCTTTATTTTTGTAGCACCCTGGTGTTAGGCAGGGTTACTAACAAATTTAGTTTGGTCTTGCTCTGCGGTAACCAGCCTGGCTGATTGTTAGGGAGATCCACGGGCCTTTTCCTAAATTTGGGTTTGATGCACCTCTCTCTTCTGTCACTAGGTGGCATTGTTACCTGTGGCATTAGGTTGACAAGGGTTTAGTAAATCTGGACTAGGCGTGGATGGGTTGTCTCAGCCAATTGGAAAGGGTTTCTTTGCCCTTGTCCTGCTGGGAGAGCCTATTTATTTGGGAGGGGTCTGGTGATTGGGGTTCGCTGCCACCTGGACAGCTGTCTAGGTGGATGTGTGTTGAAAAGCTCCCGGTTGCTAGGCCAGAAGTCTGAGGCCTATCCGGGAGTACCTGGCTGCTAGGCTGTCTGAGGCCTATCCAGGTTGGACGCAAGCAGCGTGGGGTTGGGGCTTCAGGCTTGAAGCCCAACCAAGTTGCAGGGGGTTCTGCCGGCTGGAGAACCAAGTAGTGCCACAGGTGAAGGAAAGCAGTTGCCGTCAGAGACGACCACTCCTGCCGCCAGAGGTAAGCGAGAACCAGAGTCAGAGCTAAAGGGGACACAGTCACCAGCAAGGGACAATCTCTTCTGTTATCAGAGGCCAGGTTCTGTGGAGACTGAAGAAGTACCAGAGGAGCCTTTTTCACTAGCCGGGGATGGTAAAGAACTCGGGAAAGCTTCAGCAGAGTCAAGCTAGGAACCCAGCAGAACAGTGTGGGTGAGGCTTGCAGAGGATTCAGGGGGTTAGCTGAAGAGTCAAGTCAGGGTCCCAGCTGGACAGTGTGGGTGACACTTGGAAGCCACAGTGAGATAGTTGTGAGGAGCTCAAGGGATCCAGTGGCGGCTGGGATCTGAAGAGTCTAGTGAGAGACTGGGAGCTCAGTGAGAGGATCTACAACGGGATACTGTGAGTTGTGATCTGTATTGAAGTTGAAGTTATAGAATCAGTTGCTATAGGAGACGGTGGTCTACAGATACAGTTTGCTGCAATTCAGCTTAAAGGCCCTTGAACTGTATAGCTGTTCTTCTATTGCGATTTTTGTCTCAGAGTCTGCCAAGTATTTTGCATCTGCCTAAGGGTGTTCAGGCCCTAACTCTCTCTCCCCAGTTCTGTGAAGAGACAATAAATCTCTTTTTTTATTGGTCTTCAGTTCCCCAGCACTGACATGTTTAGTGTGGGAAGTTGGCTGTGGCTCCTTCACAGCTGGCTTCCCACTGCACATGCGTGAGTTGTTCTGCACTGTATAAATGGTCCCCCAGTCTGCTGGGACCTGTGAGGTGTCCCAGAAGATTGTGGGCAGGAAGGGGAGGGCAAACTTCTGGTGGAATCGCCTAGGTGATTCAACTAGAAGTGGGAGCGGGTACCTACCAAACAGCTTCTGAACACAGTCACTCAAGCAACAGGACTTAAAGTGGGAAGCACTGGTACACCATTAGAAATGTCCCAGGCCAGGCAAGCCTTAAACTTACTGTAGCAGAGGTTAACAACAGTCACTGAGATCCTTCTCCCATAGTTCTGTACTCAGTGTCCCCAGGGCTTTGATGTCTCCTTCAAACTCAGGCAAGAACACTCCTCTGTAGAGCTTTTAGGTCAGTTTCTCAGTGGCTTCCAAAAGACTTGTAGCAAGATAGGCCCCCAGCTAAGAACAGCTGGGACCTTGATGAGACTGGGTGAGACCGGGTAATATTGGCGATCAGCGATTTTTATCGTGACTGCGACATTATGGCAGACACATCGGACAATTTTGACACATTTTTGGGACCATTGGCATTAATACAGCGATCAATGCTATAAAATTGCATTGCTTACTGTAAAAATGCCACTGGCAGTGAAGGGGTTAACCCCTAGGGGGCGGGGAAGGGGTTTAGTGTGTTCTAGGGAGTGATTCTAACTGTCTGGGGGATGGGCTAGCAGTGACACGACACTGATCATAGTTCCCGATGAGAGGGAGCAGACGATCAATGTCCTGTCACTAGGCAGAACGGGGAGAGGCTGTGTTTACACTGGCATCTCCCCGTTCTTCAGCTCCATGACACAATCACGGGCACCTGGCAGACATCGAGTCCGTGGGTCCCGCAGGCAGGGTCATGGAGTTTGCGGCAGGCGCGCACGGTGGGAAATTCAAAGTGACATACGGGTACGTTACTTTGCCCAGCTGTGCCATTCTGCCAACGTATATTGGCGTGAGCCGGTCTTTAAGTGGTTAATGTACACATTTGAGTTTGATGCAGTGTTTTTCTTTGTGACATGAAAAGATATAATAAAATATTTACAAATATATATATATATATATATATATATATATATATATATATATATATATATATATGTGTGTGTGTGTGTGTGTAGCGTATATATACAGTGCGTTTGGCGGTGTAAAGTATATAATACACTTCAGGCGGTGTATCAATATACATATTTTGAGGGGGACCCCACAGCAATTTTTTTTTATTATTTTGGCGCGGGGTTCCCCTTAATACCCATACCAGACCCGAAGGGCCTGGTAATGAACTGGGGGGGAACCTAAGCCGTTTTTTAATGATTTTTTATATATATTATATATATTTTATGATTTTTTTTATATACTGCCGGGATCCGGCAATATATTACAGCCGCGAGCAGTTTTAAATGACATTTTTTCCTTTAGAAATTTAATTTTTCTGCGGGATTGTTATGAACATGGGAAAGATGCACTACTTTACAGGAAGACTAAGGGGATAAGGGGACCCCCAGGCACGATATTTAACCACTTAAGGACCGCCTCACGCCGATGTACGTCGGCAAGGCGGCACGGGCAGGCAAAATCACGTACATGGGGGGTGGGGGGTCCGATGATCGGAGTGGAGGGGGAGGCCATCCGTTCGTGGCCCCCCCCCTCGCGATCGCCGCCGGCCAATGGGAACATTCCTTTGCTGCTGTATGCTAAACAGCAGCAAAGGAAATGATGTAATCTCCCCTCGGCTCGGTAGTTTCCGTTCCAGCGCCGAGGGGAGAAGACATCAATGTGAGTGCACAACACACACAGTAGAACATGCCAGGCATACAAAACACCCCGATCCCCCCCCCCGATCGCCCCCCGATCCCCCCCCAATCAACCCCCCCCCCCCCCGCCACAAACTGACACCAAGCAGGTTTTTTTTTTTTTTGTTTTTTTTCTGATTACTGCATGGTGTCAGTTTGTGACAGTTACAGTGTTAGCACAGTTACTGTTACCCCCCTGTAGGTCTAGGATACCCCCCTAACCCCCCCTAATAAAGTTTTAACCCCTTGATCACCCCCTGTCACCAGTGTCACTAAGCGATCATTTTTCTGATCGCTGTATTAGTGTCACTGGTGACGCTAGTTAGTGAGGTAAATATTTAGGTTCGCCGTCAGCGTTTTATAGCGACAGGGACCCCCATATACTACCTAATAAAGGTTTTAACCCCTTGATTGCCCCCTAGTTAACCCTTTCACCACTGGTCACAGTATAACCTTTACGGTTGACGCTGGTTAGTTCGTTTATTTTTTATAGTGTCAGGGCACCCGCCGTTTATTATCGAATAAAGGTTTAGCCCCCTAATCGCCCGGTGGTGATATGCGTCGCCCCAGGCAGCGTCAGATTAGCGCCAGTACCGCTAACACCCACGCACGCATCGTTCACCTCCCTTAGTGGTATAGTATCTGATCGGATCAATATCTGATCCGATCAGATCTATACTAGCGTCCTCAGCAGTTTAGGGTTCCCAAAAACGCAGTGTTAGCGGGATCAGCCCAGATACCCGCTAGCACCTGCGTTTTGCCCCTCCGCCCGGCCCAGCCCAGCCCACCCAAGTGCAGTATCGATCGATCACTGTCACTTACAAAACACTAAACGCATAACTGCAGCGTTCGCAGAGTCAGGCCTGATCCCTGCGATCGCTAACAGTTTTTTTGGTAGCTTTTTATTGAACTGGCAAGCACCAGCGGCGTAGTACACCCCGGTCGTAGTCAAACCAGCACTGCAGTAACACTTGGTGACGTGGCGAGTCCCATAAGTGCAGTTCAAGCTGGTGAGGTGGCAAGCACAAGTAGTGTCCCGCTGCCACCAAGAAGACAAACACAGGCCCGTCGTGCCCATAATGCCCTTCCTGCTGCATTCGCCAATCCTAATTGGGAACCCACCGCTTCTGCAGTGCCCGTACTTCCCCCATTCACATCCCCAACCAAATGCAGTCGGCTGCATGAGAGGCTTTTTTATGTCCTCCCGAGTACCCCTACCCAACGAACCCCCCCAAAAAAGATGTTGTGTCTGCAGCAAGCGCGGGTATAGGCGTGACACCCGCTATTATTGTCCCTCCTGTCCTGACAATCCTGGTCTTTGCATTGGTGAATGTTTTGAACGCTACCATGCACTAGTTGAGTATTAGCGTAGGGTACAGCATTCCACAGACTAGGACACACTTTCACAGGGTCTCCCAAGATGCCATCGCATTTTGAGAGACCCGAACCTGGAACCGGTTACAGTTACAAAAGTTAGTTACAAAAAAGTGTCAAAAAAAAAAAAATATATAAAATAAAAAAAAATAGTTGTCGTTTTATTGTTCTCTCTCTCTCTCTATTCTCTCTCTCTATTGTTCTGCTCTTTTTTACTGTATTCTATTCTGCAATGTTTTATTGTTGTTATGTTTTATCATGTTTGCTTTTCAGGTATGCAATTTTTTATACTTTACCGTTTACTGTGCTTTATTGTTAACCATTTTTTTGTCTTCAGGTACGCCATTCACAACTTTGAGTGGTTATACCAGAATGATGCCTGCAGGTTTAGGTATCATCTTGGTATTATTCTTTTCAGCCAGCGGTCGGCTTTCATGTAAAAGCAATCCTAGCGGCTAATTAGCCTCTAGACTGTTTTTACAAGCCGTGGGAGGGAATGCACCCCCCCCCACCATCTTCCGTGTTTTTCTCTGGCTCTCCTGTCTCAACAGGGAACTTGATTATGCAGCCGGTGATTCAGCCAGCTGACCATAGAGCTGATCAGAGACCAGAGTGGCTCCAAACATCTCTATGGCCTAAGAAACCGGAAGCTACGAGCATTTTATGACTTAGATTTCGCCGGATGTAAATAGCGCCATTGGGAAATTGGGGAAGCATTTTATCACACCGATCTTGGTGTGGTCAGATGCTTTGAGGGCAGAGGAGAGATCTAGGGTCTAATAGACCCCAATTTTTTCAAAAAAGAGTACCTGTCACTACCTATTGCTATCATAGGGGATATTTACATTCCCCGAGATAACAATAAAAATGATTTAAAAAAAAAAATATGAAAGGAACAGTTTAAAAATAAGATAAAAAAAGCAAAAAAATAATAAAGAAAAAAAAAAAAAGCCCCCCTGTCGCCCCCGGCTCTCGCGTTAAGGCGAACGCAAGCGGCGGTCTGTCGTCAAACGTAAACAGCAATTGCACCATGCATGTGAGGTATCACCGCGAAGGTCAGATCGAGGGCAATAATTTTTGCAGCAGACCTCCTCTGTAAATCTAAAGTGGTAACCTGTAAAGGCTTTTAAAGACTTTTAAAAATGTATTTATTTTGTTGCCACTGCACGTTTGTGCGCAATTTTAAAGCATGTCATGTTTGGTATCCATGTACTCGGCCTAAGATCATCTTTTTTATTTCATCAAACATTTGGGCAATATAGTGTGTTTTAGTGCATTAGAATTTAAAAAAGTGTGTTTTTTCCCCAAAAAATGCGTTTGAAAAATCGCTGCGCAAATACTGTGTGAAAAAAAAAAAAATGAAACACCCACCATTTTAATCTGTAGGGCATTTTCTTTAAAAAAATATATAATGTTTGGGGGTTCAAAGTAATTTTTTTGCAAAAAAAAATAACTTTTTCATGTAAACAATAAGTGTCAGAAAGGGCTTTGTCTTCAAGTGGTTAGAAGAGTGGGTGATGTGTGACATAAGCTTCTAAATGTTGTGCATAAAATGCCAGGACAGTTCAAAACCCCCCCAAATGACCCCATTTTGGAAAGTAGACACCCCAAGCTATTTGCTGAGAGGCATGTCGAGTCCATGGAATATTTTATATTGCGACACAAGTTGCGGGAAAGAGACAAATTTTTTTTTTTTTTTTTTGCACAAAGTTGTCACTAAATGATATATTGCTCAAACATGCCATGGAAATATGTGAAATTACACCCCAAAATACATTCTGCTGCTTCTCCTGAGTACGGGGATACCACATGTGTGAGACTTTTTGGGAGCCTAGCCGAGTACGGGACCCCGAAAACCAAGCACCGCCTTCAGGCTTTCTAAGGGCGTGAATTTTTGATTTCACTCTTCACTGCCTATCACAGTTTCGGAGGCCATGGAATGCCCAGGTGGCACAAAACCCCCCCAAATTACCCCATTTTGGAAAGTAGACACCCAAAGCTATTTGCTGAGAGGTATAGTGAGTATTTTGCAGACCTTACTTTTTGTCACAAAGTTTTGAAAATTGAAAAAAGAAAAAAAAAAATGTTTTTTCTTGCCTTTCTTCATTTTCAAAAACAAATGAGAGCTGCAAAATACTCACCATGCCTCTCAGCAAATAGCTTGGGGTGTCTACTTTCCAAAATGGAATGCTGCTGTCAATTAAATCCTGTGAGCAGGAAGCCTGGCCAAATTGCCCTCTGTGTGTCTATGGACATACAGAGCCCAGCTCAGGATGGAGCCCACATGTCTGCCCTCATAGCAAGTGGCTTGCTATGGGGGCAGACACAGAAGAGGAGGAGCTGGGAGCACCGGCAGGTGGACCCCAGAAGAGAAGGTGCAGGGCCACAATTCCATTGCACAGAACAGGTAAGTATAACATGTTTATTATTTTAGAAAAAAAAATAACCCTTACAACTGCTTTAACATTTTTAATTTCTCAGAAATCTCAGCAAAAAAACACCTACATCTGATGTATGCCTGTGCTGAAGGATAGAAAAACTTTAGCAGCCTGTACAACCTGGAAGTGCCAGAGTTGGAATGTCATAATGCCCCCCCCCCCCCCCCCCCCGTGGGCCAACTGGGTCATAGTTGGTGTTTGCTAACCTTGTTTGGAGAGACCAAGCTGATTTATTGTGTGCAAGGAATGTGGAGGAGAGGGATGGCGGACACTAAACGGTTGGTAAGGTGGATGAGTCTCGCAGCAGTATACATGATGGATTGAAGAGAAGATCAGCAGGCTATCCCTTCTTCAGTCTATCATGTATGCTGCTGACAGACTCATCCACCTTACCAACCACTCAGTGTCCACCACCGCTCTCTGCCAATCCCTCCACTGGCTTCTTTTATCTATTGGTCAAATAAGAACTTGCCATTCATTCTTTGTGACAACCAGCATCCAGTGTATACATCTCTTTGCACAGCTCTCCATGCTATATTGATTGTTGATACCAAAATAGATTAAAACAGTAATCACAGAACAAATACCTTCAAATCTCAGGTGATTGGGTAGTCCTCTGGAGCCTGTTCTGCCACAATGAAACGAAAAAGGACTGCCACTGACATTCTCCTTTCCCACATACTGTATAAATCATTTTTATGTCTGTGTCATCTTGGATGACTGCTTAATAACTCATATCTTTACAATTGAGAGTTAAAAAAGGCAGATAAGAAGTAGACAGAATTGTAAGGGTCCATTTGTCTGTACCTTGGTCTGAATCTGCAAACTCTGCTGCTTCTTGTGATGTTTCTTCTTGATGAGCACCTGTGATACTGGACAGCCCCCTGGACAATTCTTTTTCAATATTTGTTATTCTTTTGCGTAGATTGTTAAAGAACTGTCAGTAGAACAGCGAACAGCCCTAGCTTGCTCCCAGTGTATCAAATAAAAAAGAAAAAACTGTTGAACAAGAAAGCAAACATTCAAGCATAGACTCCCTGGACAATTCTATGAATTAACTTGCCTTGAACCCTGTTTTTCTTTAACAATGAACTCTTTGCTCCTCCCATGAACTTCCTGATTTACAGCCATGCCTTTGCACTTCCTGTTTGTCATATTATTGTGCTCTCTCTCCAGCCAATATCTCACTCTTGTCACTCCTGCTGCCTGTATCTTCGCTACGACTTGTTACCAACCTTTGGCGTGTTCCTTAACTACATTTCTGCTTGATCTCAACCTGCAACCACTTGTTACCAACCTTGGACTTGTTTACTGATTACTTTTTTGCTTAATCTAAACTTTCAACCGTTTGTTATTGACCTTTGGCTTGATTCTCGATTATGGTTTGGCTTGATCTCAACCAGCAACCACTTTTTACCAACCTTTGGTTTTTTTAATGGCTATGCTTCTGCTTATCCCTACCTTCTATATCTGCTACTGGACCTCGGCTTGCTCACCTCCTGGAGGGTTGATCTTCAGGACCGCAACCTGGTACTAACGTGCAGCAAAACCCATCTCCACCATCAGGAGCTCAAGTGGTGACCCACTTGTGTACTCATTCAGCTGGTCGGTGAGAACCCCTCTATTGTCATAGCTACTGGCCTCTGAGCCTGACTACAGACTGTGACACCATTCTTACAACTTTGGGTGGCTTAATTCTTGACTGGTATTGCTGATATGCAAAGTGGAACAATGTTTGCCCTTATTCTTTTTTTTTTAAGGTCCCATTTGAAGTGCCAGAGAAACTTACAGTTGCAGCCCACGGCAACCTGTGCAACCTGGTGCCAGAGGTGGGATGGCATAGTTCTCTCTAGCATCTAGCCTGGTACACTCTAACCATACCAGATGGCCCAACTGGATCATAGTTGGTGTTTGCTAAGCTTTTCATGGCAAGCACATTACATTTTTTGGGTGGAATTAAGCTGGTTAATTATGCGCAAGAACCCCAGCATCATGTCACTGAGCTCCAACCACTGGAGGAAGGTGTTACTGGTGGAAAGAGCTGAGGGGTACAAAAAAGCACCAGGATTGAAAGCTCTTTGGGGTCTCTAATGATGGGGATGGTACAGACCAATGTGGGCACACAACTGAAACTCAACTTTCCAAACTGCAGCTTGCTCTTGCTCAATGCCTGGTGGGAAAATTAGCCTCTCGGGGCTTTATCTATGGCAAAATAAGAATTTTTCTTTGTGAAAACCAACATCCCGAGTACACCTCTGCACACGTCTCTCCATGCTCTATTGATCATTGATACCAAACTAGATTAAAACGGTAATCCACAGAACAAATACCTTCAAGTCTTGGGTGATTGGGCAGCCCTCTGGAGCCTGCCCTGCCACAATGAAAAAAAATTACCACTGCCGCTGACATTCTCCTTTCCTACGTATATATCATTTTTATGTCTGTTTCATCTCGGGCGGCTGCCTATTAATTTATACCTTAACAATTGAGAGCCAAAAAAAGACAGATAGGAAGTAGGCGGATTATTAAGGGTCCATTCTTACAGCTATGGGTGGATTGGTTCTTGGCTGCTATTGCAAATCCACGGAGTGGAACAGTGTTTTCCTTTATTACTTAGAATTTTTTTTCTTATGGATCAAAAGAAAGCAACAAAAGAAAGGGGCTTTGGAACGAAAAAAGAAAGGGCATTTATGTCGAAAAAAAAGGAGCCTTCAAGTCATGTCTGAGTTTTAAGCTCGTAGACGTTACACAACTTCAAACTTGGAGTATATAAAGACTTTTTATTCACCCGTTCAGCTCAACTTTCAACTATCATCCCACTGCACGCAGATCAATGGCTGGTTGTGAAGAAAGCAAAGGACAGGGGAGCATGCTGTGCGCCACTGAGCAGGGGTGAATTCAGGGCAACTGCTCTGATACCTGATGTTACAAAGCCACGATCGTCCTTTAACACCAGACCTGTCAGATCCTTGCCTCTGGTTACCTCGGTCATCTTTGTATTTACGTTAGGAGCCTAAAGCTTGGTGCCGGGATATTTTGTAAGCTTGGTATTAAAGTGATTTATTAAAAAAAACATATGCCAACAAAAATACAGGAGCTGCCACTGCTGAACTACTTCTTCTCAATTGCCTGGCTCTCCTTTGCTTCTGTATTTTGAGATGCTGACCTGGCACAAGAATGTAGCAAAGTGAGAGTGAGGTCTGAACTCCTGGTCTTCGTATGTGTTCCAAGTCAGTGACTTTGAATATAATGAAGCCATTGGATCATCATGACAGTTAGCCTATCCAGAAGCATAGGTTAGTATTGGTTGTCTCCACACTTCCTTGATGAGGGCTGGTGCACACGGATTGTGTCAGGAATTAGGAGCAGGGATGGCCAAATCTGCGTAGCTATACTAGAAAACTGAGACCAGACTGCATACAGTGGGAATGGAAAGTATTCAGACCCCCTTAAATTTTTCACTCTTTGTTATATTGCAGCCATTTGCTAAAATCATTTACAGTAAGTTCATTTTTTTCCTCATTAATGTACACACAGCACCCTATATTGACAGAAAAACACAGAATTGTTGACATTTTTGCAGGTTTATTAAAAGAGAAAAACTGAAATATCACATGATCCTATGTATTCAGACCCTTTGCTCAGTATTTAGTAGAAGCACCCTTTTGATCTAATACAGCCATGAGTCTTTTTGGGAAAGATGCAACAGGTTTTTCACACCTGGATTTGGGGATCCTCTGCCATTCCTCCTTGCAGATCCTCTCCAGTTCTGTCAGGTTGGATGGTAAACGTTGGTGGACAGCCATTTTTAGGTCTCTGCAGAGATGCTCAATTGGGTTTACGTCAAGGCTCTGGCTGGACCACTGTGAAGCCACTCCTTCGTTATTTTAGCTGTGTGCTTAGGATCATTGTCTTGTTGGAAGATAAACCTTTGGCCCAGTTTGAGGTCCTGAGCACTCTGGAGAAGGTTTTCGTCCAGGATATCCCTGTACTTGACCGCATTCATCTTTCCCTCAATTGCAACCAGTCGTCCTGTCCCTGCAGCTGAAAAACACCCCCACAGCATGATGCTGCCACCACCATGCTTCACTATTGGGACTGTATTGGACAGGTGATGAGCAGTGCCTGGTTTTCTCCACACATACCGCTTAGAATTAAGGAAAAAAGTTCTATCTTGGTCTCATTTCTAATAAGAAAAATCTTATTTCCCACCATCTTGGTGTCCTTCAGGTTTTTTTTAAGCAAACTCCAAGCAGGCTTTCATGTGTCTTGCACTGAGGAGAGGCTTCCATTGGGCCACTCTGCCATAAAGCCCCGACTGGTGGAGGGCTGCAGTGATGGTTGACTTTCTACAACTTTCTCCCATCTCCCGACTGCATCTCTGTAGTTCAGCCACAGTGATCTTTGGGTTCTTCTTTACCTCTCTCACCAAGCTCTTCTCCCCCGATAGCTCAGTTTGGCCAGACGGCCAGCTCTAGGAAGGGTTCTGGTCGTCCCAAATGTCTTCCATTTAAGGATTATGGAGGCCACTGTGCTCTTAGCAAGCTTAAGTGCAGCAGAAATTTTTTTGTAACCTTGGCCAGATCTGTGCCTTGCCACAATTCGGTCTCTGAGCTCTTCAGGCAGTTCCTTTGACCTCATGAATCTCGTTTGCTCTGACATGCACTGTGAGCTGTAAGGTCTTATATAGACAGGTGTGTGCAGGGGCGTAACTACCACCATAGCGACCCATGCGGGCGCTATGGGGCCCGCAGGCCAAGTGGGGCCCAGTGAGGATGAGAGCACCGCCGGCACAGTCTCCCAGCCAGGGGAAGAGAGAGGAGAGGAAGAGGCAAGCTGTGACCTGTGCCCAATGCAGCATGACCTGTGTCCAATACAGCCTGGTCTGCCTGTGCCCCATACAGCCTCACCTGTGCAGAGGAAGAGGCAAGCCACCCGGATCAGCAGAGAGCTGAATTGCCCGATGTAATAGCTTTCATTAGAACTTAGAAACCAGTGTTCCCGGGGCTCACGTCACATAGCTCCACCTCTTGGCCCGGCGCCTTTGATAGACAGAACTCCAATCAAATGCGGGACCTGTGACGTCATCAAAGGCGTCAGGCCAAGAGGTGGGGCTATGTGACGATGAGCCTCGGGAAGACAGAAATTCAAATGAAAGCTATTACAGCGGGCAATCCCGCTCTCTGCTGATCCGGGTGGCTTGCCTCTTCCTCTGCACAGGTGAGGCTGCATGGGGCACAGGCAGACCAGGCTGTATTGGGCACAGGCAATGCTGTATTGGGCACAGGTCACGCTGCATGGGGCACAGGTCACGCTGTATGGGGCACAGGTCATGCTGTATGGGGCACAGGTCACGCTGTATGGGGCACAGGTCACGCTGTATGGGGCACAGGTCACAGGTCACGCTGCATTGGGCACAGGTCACGTTGTATGGGGCACAGGTCACGTTGTATGGGGCACAGGTCACGCTGCATTGGGCACAGGTCACGCTGCATTGGGCACAGGTCACGTTGTATGGGGCACAGGTCACGCTGTATGGGGCACAGGTCACGCTGCATTGGGCACAGGTCACGCTGTATGGGGCACAGGTCATGCTGCATTGGGCACAGGTCATGCTGCATTGGGCACAGGTCACGCTTTATGGGGCACAGGTCACGCTGTATGGTGGCACAGGTCACGCTGTATGGGGCACAGGTCATGCTGTATGGGGCACAGGTCATGCTGTATGGGGCACAGGTCATGCTGCATTGGGCACAGGTCATGCTGCTTTGGGCACAGGTCATGCTGTATGGGGCACAGGTCACGCTGCATTGTGCACAGGTCATGCTGCATTTTGCACAGGTCACGCTGCATTGGGCACAGGTCATGCTATATGTGGCACAGGTCACGCTGCATTGACACTAGGGCAGCTGTGGGGGGGGGGCTGTTTGCAGGGGGGCCCCATACAACATTTTGCTATGGGGCCCTGCTATTTCTAGTTACGCCCCTGGGTGTGTGGCTTTCCTAGTCAAGTCCAATCAGTATAATCAAACACAGCTGAACTCAAATGAAGGTGTAGAACCATCTCAAGGATGATCAGAAGAAATGGACAGCACCTGAGTTAAATATATGAGTGTCACAGCAAAGGATCTGAATACTTAGGGCCATGTGATATTTCAGTTTTTCTTTTTTAATAAATCTCCAAAAATGTCAACAATTCTGTGTTTTTCTGTCAATATGGGGTGGTGTGTGTACATTAATGAGGAAAAAAATGAACTTAAATGATTTTAGCAAATGGCTGCAATGTAACTAAGAGTGAAAAATGTAAGGGGTCTGAATACTTTCTGTCCCCACTGTACACTATATTACCAAAAAAGTATTGGGACTCCTACCTTTACACACATATGAAGTTTAATGACATCCCAGTCTTAGTCTGTAGGGTTCAATATTGAGTTGGCCCACCCTTTGCAGCTATAACAGCTTCAACTCTTCTGGGAAGGCCGTCCACAAGGTTTAGGAGTGTGTCTATGGGAATGTTTGACCATTCTTCCAGAAGCACATATATGAGGTCAAGCACTGATTTGGACGAGAAGGCCTGGCTCGCAGTCTCTGCTCTAATTCATCCCAACAGTGTTCTAGTTCAGTGATGGCGAACCTTGGCACCCCAGGTGTTTTGGAACTACATTTCCCACAAAGCTCAACTACACTGCTGAGTGCATGAGCATCATGGGAAATGTAGTTTCAAAACATCTGGGGTGCCAAGGTTCGCCATCACTGTTCTAGTTGAAGGTAAATCTAAAGGAAATTCAATAAGAAAATTGTATTATGTATGGTTATCTTTAGTCTGTAGGGTTCAATATTGAGTTGAAAAGAATACAGTGCAGCGCTAGAACTCCATGCATAAATAAGAAATTATATGCACC
This sequence comes from Aquarana catesbeiana, assembly GCF_042186555.1. Lineage (NCBI taxonomy): Eukaryota > Metazoa > Chordata > Amphibia > Anura > Ranidae > Aquarana > Aquarana catesbeiana. The sequence continues at coordinate 779,830,563 of NC_133325.1, read as the reverse complement.
TGTGAAAATATAAAATATGATAGCAAACAAAATTAAACAAAAATACGAGCAGTGCCCTGTTAAAAGTGATCTATATTAAAGGTAACAAAGGACTAGAGTCCATAAGTGATGAGGTGAATGGAAGTCTTCTCCAAAAGGGGGAGGTACCATTTTATATTTTCACAGGTGCATACAATTTCTTATTTATGCATGGAGTTCTAGCGCTGCACTGTATTATTTTCACTTTGAGTCGACTTGGTTTGTTTGTGTGCTAGCTGCTGTATTTTCTCGGTCTGTCTCACTAGGTAGCGCAGCATTTTCCCTATATCCTGCTCAATATTGAGTTGGCCTACCCTTTGCAGGCTATAACAGCTTCAACTTCAACATGTGCATTTGAGATGAGAAGGCCTGGCTTGCAGACTCTGCTCTAATTAATCTCAAAGGTGTTCTATAGGGTTGAGGTCAGGCCAGTCAAGTTTCTCAACGCCAAATTCGCTCATTCATGTCTTTAGGGACCTTGCTTTGTGCACTGGTCCAAATCATTTGGTGGAGGAGGGGATTATGGTGTAGGGTTGTTTTTCAGGGGTTGGGGTTGGGCTTGGCCCCTTAGTTCCGGTGAAGGGAACTCTTAAAGTGTCAGCATACCAAAACATGTTGGACAATTTCATGCTTCCAACTTTGTGGGAACAGTTTGGGGATGGCCCCTTTCTGTTCCAACATGACTGCACACCAGTGCACAAAACAAGGTCCATAAAGCAAATGCAAATAGAAAACACAGCAAATGTGAAGACACAAGTGAACTATAACCCAAAGATAAAATACCTAACAATCTAACTATAATACAATATATACACTAATCATTAAAAATTAAGAATACAGATGACAGGGTAAAAATTGAGATGCAAGGAAGGGGGGAATCAGGACTGAGATCAGGAAAAAGGGGAGCGGGTACAGGGCTGCAGAGTACAGATGCAGGGCAAGAGAAAGATCAGGACCAGGATAAATGGCAAGCAGTGTCTGGCAGCAAAGCAAAACACTGGAGAGAGAGGCACTAGTAGGGGAGGACCTAAATAACCTACCAGCAGCCAGCATCAGGTGGAAACTGATTACTGGGATCTACTGACTGCTGGAAGACACTCGCTGGTGGACACTGGAAGTACAACCTCACACTCTTGGAAGCACAGTGCCACCAGCAGGCGATCCAGGTCCTGACAGACGGTTTGTGGCCCAAAATTCTCTCCAGCATCAAAAATTCTGGTGTTCTTCGGTGCCCGAGGAGTCACAGGTGGTGTGTACCGCCATTCATGAACGTGCATGGCTTTTCTCGTGTGTATTTGGGTAATACGGGTAATGCACATACAATATATTCGCTAAACGCTAAAGTTCTGTGTTTGGGGAATACACCATACACACATGTGCATGTACAGTGCCTTGCAAAAGTATTCATCCCCTTGGCATTTTTCGTGTTTTGTTGCCTCACAACCTGGAATTAACATGGATTGTTTGAGGATTTGCATCAATTAATTTGCAGAACACGCCCACAACTTTGAAGATGTTTTTATCTTTTTATTGGGAAGCAAACAACAAATACGACAAAATAACAGAAAAAGTCAATGTGCATAACTATTCACCCCCCTAAAGTCAATACTTTGCAGAGCCTCCTTTTGCGGCTATCACAGCTCCAAGTCGCTTTGGATAAGTCTCTATGATCTTACTACTGGGATTTTTGCCCATTCCTCCTTGCAAAACTGCTCCAGCTCCTTCAAGTTGGATGGTTTGCCATTGTGAACAGCAATCTTTAAGTCTGACCACAGATTTTCCATTGGATTGAGGTCTGGGCTTTGACTAGGCCATTCCAACACATTTACATGTTTCCCCTTGAACCAATCAAGTGTTCTTTTAGCAGTGTGTTTGGGGTCATTGTCCTGCTGGAAGGTGAACCTCTGTCCTAGCCTCAAATCACACACAGAGTGCTACAGGTTTTGCTCAAGAATATCCCTGTATTTGGCACCATCCATCTTTCCCTCAACTCTGACCAGTTTCCCAGTCCCAACTGCTGAAAAACATCCCCACAGCATGATGCTGCCACCACCATGTTTCACTGTGGGGATGGTGTTCTTTGAGTGATGTGATGTGTTGGGTTTGCTCCAGACATAGTGTTTTCTTTGATGGCTAAACAGTTACATTTTAGTCTCATCAGAGCAGAGCACCTTCCTCCATATATTTTGGGAGTCTCCCACAAACTTTTCGCAAATTCAAAACGTGCCATTTTGTTTTTTGCTGAAAGTAATGGCTTTCTTCTGGCCACTCTGCCATAAAGCCTAACTCTATGGAGCGTACGGCTTATTGTCGTCCTATGTACAGATACTCCAGTCTCTGCTGTGGAACTCTGCAGCTCCTCCAGGGTTACCTTAGGTCTCTGTGCTGCCTCTCTGATTAATGCCCTCCTTGCCCGGTCTGTGAGTTTTGGTGTGCGGTCGTCTCTTGGCAGGTTTGCTGTTGTGCCATGTTCTTTCCATTTGGTTACGATAGATTTGATGGTGCTCCTGGGGATCATCAAAGATTTGGATATCTTTTATAACCCAACCCTGATTTGTACTTCTCAACAACATTGTCCCTTTCTTGGTCTTCATGGCAGTGTTTGGTTAGTGGTGCCTCTTACTTAGGTGTTGCAGCCTCTGGGGCCTTTCAAAAAAGGTGTGTATATGTAATGACAGATCATGTGACACTTAGATTGCACACAGGTGCACATCATTTCACTAATTATGTGACTTCTGAAGGTAATTGGTTACACCAGAGCTATTTGTGGGCTTCATAACAAAGGGGGTGAATACATACGCACATGCCAATTGTCAGTTTTTTATTTCTGAAAAATAGTTTTATGTATATATTTTTCTAATTTTACTTCACCTTAGACTATTGTGTTCTGATCCATCACATATAATTCAGATAAAAAAAAACATTGAACTAAAGGCTGTAATGTAACAAAATAGGTAAAAAGCCAAGGGGGGTGAATACTTTTGCAAGGCGCTGTACATGTGGGAAGGTTTTCAGGAAGACTGGCGGATCCTTAGGCTTTCCCTACTCGACTGGAAGTTTTCACTGTCACTATTACTGTGCCTGACAGATGGTGACCTGTCCCTACACTACCCACGTGCTGAATGTGCACCAAACCCAGGAGCCAGGGTCTTAAATAGACTCTGCCCGACCCAAGATGGCCACCAGAGTCACATGGGCAATCAGCATCCAACCGGATCGCTGCCCCAGTGACCCAGGAAATCTAGCTTTATTGCATTACTGCAGCAAAAAATAAAGTGGAGAGGGGTTAGAACCCTGGTCATTTTTAAAAAATTTTTATTGCTGTCTGTATTCCCTTTGGTGGAGATTCACTCACAGAGGGGAAATCTTCCTATGGCAATATTCTCCTATTTCCCTTTGTGTTTGCAGCACAGAACGCAAAAGGGGAATCTCTTCAAAGGGCCACAAATGTCAGAAAAATGGGTTTTTAACTATGCCCCACAATATCCAAAGTGAAAAAAATGTTGGTTTTATCAGTTTGCCTTTATTACACCCCTGGGACTGTTCGAGTTTAACTGCATGCCCTTTGGGCTAAGTGTTGCCTCCTCACTGCCTGTTTTAACCCCCTAAAATCCTGACTCACCACACGTTTGAATCGTTTGAAAACCACCCTGAAACTGCGGCATGGCCCCATTTACTTGAATAGGTCACATTCGGCAGGTGGTGCTGCCAACCGAGCGTGACAGTGGGGATTATTTTTGCTGCACCAAAGCAAGGCAGGTGTATACCCCCCAAACGGCTGCTTTTACAGCTTAGGGCGGGAGCAGTTGGGGGGGGTGGGGGCTCAACCACATGTTATTACCGCCCCTCCAAAAAGCAAGTGTGGGCCTTCCCCTATGGGCCACAAGAGGAAGAAATCCCATCGATTTAACAGTTTAAAAAATAAACAGTCCCATTCTCGTCATGTGCCGGAAATGTAGTGGTCAGATTGGTTGTGCTCCCAACCAGACTGCCAAACCACCCAATGGCTGGGGTCATAACTGATCACATGTGCATCCTCATGGCAGTTGAAGATCAAGCAGAGGGCAAGATGGCAGCTTCCTTGGGCTGAAAAGAAGAGGAGAGTTTACTTCCACTTTAATGCAAGCCTAAAAGAAAGTAATGTGCAACTTCAGACTATAAACAAAAAAGTCTGTGCTACTTCCCATACATCACATAGAAGGCAGAGATCCCGGGTGCTCGATCCACAGTCGCTGGCTGAGTAGGGAAATAAGGAAAAGATGATCCGCACTCCGGTGATTGCTCTAAAAAAGTGTAATATTTATTGGCAAGCCACAGTGACCAAACGCAAATGAGAACCGTTGACGTGTTTCAGCCTATAAGGCTTTAGTCATTATGACTAAGGCCTTATAGGCTGAAACGCGTCAACTGTTCTCATTTGTGTTTGGTCACTGTGGCTTGCCAATAAATATTACACTTTTTAAGAGCAATCACCGGAGTGCGGATCATCTTTTCCTTATTTCCCTACTCAGCCAGGAACTTCAGACTTCTCTGTTTTTTCTGAAAAGTTTTGCTCAAGCCAAGTTCAATTTTTAATTAAACACCTTCACCGCTACAACCGATTGTTTCCGCATTTGGCACTAAGAACTCACCAAAAGTGGGGCTACCCTTTAACTAGCTCTATATACTGGCATATGATTTTAGTAAGAGAATTCTGTATTGCATTTGTTTTTTTTTCTTTTTTTCATTGTACAAAGTACCCTGACATTTAGTCGTATCTTTAATAAAATGCTTTACAATTGTATATTTAAGCCAATATAGTGTTATATTCGGAAAAAAGCCAAAGAAGTTTTCACAGCGCGATGCAGCAATTGTTATAATAGCAGGTGCAAGGAGGAAAATGGTTGCCAAGCAACATGAGCTCCTGTGTATCAGAGCGTGGAATGCTGACCTTCACTGCCAGAAAGAGATAGGTTGTCCCTGGTAACCAATTAGTTGATGACCTGTAATCTTCTATCCGGCGCTGGAACTGTTACATTGTGAATAATTCTGCTAGAATTGGGAAGTCTAGGAGCCCGATTTTCAGAATCCAGGGGCACCGGCCACCATCGGATGGTCAGTTTCACCAATATCATGAGGTCGCATAAATACCTTGAGATTTTTTTAGGGGTTCATAATAAAGAGACATTTAAGACATGGTTGCTATGCAGAAAAAAATAGAAATATAACCCAGCACTCAACCCAATTAGTCAGCAAGGAGGCTTCAATAAAACCAACTCCTAACATTTGCGCCTTTTTCGTGGTGGTGCATTGCTCCATGCGGGTTATTCTCAAGCTGACATGCGTTATGGTGCGTTACAGTGCTGGTCTGTTGGTACCTTCTGTACTTAGGATACTCTAATAAATGAAAGACTTCACAACGCAATGCATAAAGTACAATGTACAGTATCTCACAAAAGTAAGTACACCCCTCACATTTTTTAAAATATTTTATTCTATCTTTTCATGTGACAATACTGAAGAAATGACACTTTGCTACAATGTAAAGTAGTGAGTGTACAGCTTGTATAACAGTGTAAATTTGCTGTCCCCTCAAAAGAACTCAACACACAGCCATTAATGTCTAAACCGCTGGCAACAAAAGTGAGTACACCCCTAAGTGTACATTTTCAAATTGGGCCCAATTAGCCATTTTCCCTCCCCGTGTCATGTGACTCATTAGTGTTACAAGGTTTCAGGTGTGAATGGGGAGCAGGAGTGTTAAATTTGGTGTTACCGCTCTCACTCTCTCATACTGGTCACTGGAAGTTCCACGTGGCACCTCATGGCAAAGAACTCTCTGAGGATCTGAAAAAATGTTTGTTGCTCTACATAAATATGGCCTAGGCTATAGGAAGATTGCCAAGACCCTGAAACTGAGCTGCAGCATGGTGGCCAAGACCATACAGATGTTTAACGGGACAGGTTCCATTCAGAACAGGCCTCGCCATGGTCTACCAAAGAAGTTGAGTGCACGTGCTCAGCGTCATATCCAGAGTTTGTCTTTGGGAAATAGACGTATGAGTGCTGCCAGCATTGCTGTAGAGGTTGAAGGGGTGGGGGGTCAGCCTGTCAGTGCTCAGACCATACGCCACGCACTGCATCAAATTGGTCTGCATGGCTGTCAACCCAGAAGGAAGCCTCTTCTAAAGATGATGCACAAGAAAGCCCACAAACAATTTGTGTGGCGGCAACCAAGTGAGGAGTACAACGACAAGTGTGTCTTGCCTACAGTAAAGCAATCGTGGTGGGAGTGTCATGGTCTGGGGCTGCATGAGTCCTGCCGTCACTGGGGAGCTACAGTTCATTGATGGAACCATGAATGCCAACATGTACTGTGACATACTGAACCAGAGAATGATCCCCTCCCTTCAGAGACTAGGCCACAGGGCAGTATTCCAACATGATAACGACCCCAAACACACCTCCAAGATGACCACTGCCTTGCTAAAGAAGCTGAGGGTAAAGGTGATGGACTGGCCAAGCATGTCTCCAGACCTAAACCCTATTGAGCATCCGTGGGGCATCCTCAAATGGAATGTGGAGGAGCGCAAGGTCTGGTAAACTCCATGCCCAAGAGGGTTAAGGCAGTGCTGAAAAATAATGGTGACCACACAAAATATTGACACATTGGGCCCAATTTGGACATTTTCACTTAGGGGTGTACTCACTTTTGTTGCCAGTGGTTTAGTCATTAATGGCTGTGTGTTGAGTTATTTTCAGTGAACAGCAAATTTACACTGTTATACAAGCTGTACACTCACTACTTTACATTGTAGTAAAGTGTAATTTCTTCAGTGTTGTCCCTGAGCAGAGATCTGGTGGCCGTCAGTCGGTGGCTCTCTGCTCTGCAGTGCCAGTCCAGGTATGTGATCGAATCCCATCCATATGGTCACATTTCTGCTCAAGCCTGTAACGGCCCTGTGACCAGTGGCGTCGGCGGGGAGGGGGGGGGGGGGCTGGCAGTGGCTGGAGCCCCGAGTGGGTCCCCAAAAAGTCCCGGGACTTGGGCATGCACAGTTTTGTTATTAGCCCCAAACCCGAGTGCCGCCGCCGAGCAGGGACCGATCTGACCCGAGCACGGCTGAGTGACGTAGCAGGTCCTGCCTTCTGGAGCCTGCAGCACCTATGATGGACGTCCCACTGGTCCAATGCGGGGACCGTGGGACATGTGATGTCCATCATAGGCCCTGCGGTAACCAGGAGGCGGGAATTACAATGCGGCTGCCGCGCCACTGTGAGAAGATCCCCACTCGGTGCTCAGGCGGGAGGAGGTCACGTCACCTGAAGTCTGGTGGTCAGGTAGGTCAGTGTATCATGTCAGTGTGGGTCAGTGTATGTCAGGTAGGTCAGTGTATCATGTCAGTGTGGGACAGTGTATGTCAGGTAGGTCAGTGTGGGTCAGGTAGGTGAGTGTAGTGGTCAGTGTATGTCAGGTAGGTCAGTGTGCGTCAGGTAGTTAACACGCTCCACCACCACCCCCCAGTGCTGGGCTCGGACTTCGGGCAGGAGCCCCTGGTTATTTTGCCACCTAGCAACGCCGCTACCTGTGATGTCAGCTGACAGCGGGCTTTGCTGTCTGCTAAAAACAATATAATACAATAGAATACCTCCAGAGACAGGGACGGGCTAGTATTTCACCCCAGGGCTCGGTTCATGGATAATGTGGAGGGGACCGAGAAAGGATATTGTGCGCCAGTCACTTTAGTCTTTTTTAAAGTTTTATTGCAGAATAGTTAAGGAGGCGAAGGTTGCGGGTCCCAGATACCATAGCAGATCACTTACAGACTCTCCAGATCCAGATCAATGTCCAGCTTCACAGTGTCAGGACCTTTAAGCCGACCCGGCAACACTGCAAGCGTATTCCCAAATTTCAGTGCGTCCTCTAAGTGAGTCACCAGGTTCTTCTGAGAGACCAGCCTTCTTCCTGGCTCTCTCCAGCAAGGGACCTCCCCTGGGTCTCCTCGTTGGCACAGCTTCCTCCAGACCAGGCAGGACAGCTTCAGGACCACTTCAGCACACATTAGGCCCCAAAACTGGCTATTGGACCAAACAACAGAGCTCCATCCAGCAGCTCCTCCCTAGGCCTCAGCCCAGGGGAGAGTACATGGCCTGCTGTCACAAATATTTGCTGTATACTCTCCCCCAGCATGCATTAGTAGCATAAACCTCCTACTGGATCGACTGAAGGAAATATAAATATTCATAACTTAGTTTTGTTTGTGAAATCTCATACTATGACCGGTGATACCAGTGACATCTACTAGTGACAGTGAGAGATCGCAAGCCAACTTAAAGTGGAGTTCCACCCACTTTTACAACTCTTCAGCATCCCTCACTAAACTGTGCACTGTAAACGAATTGGATATTTTTTAAAAAATTTTCTCAGCACCTACTGTATATCTGCTGTATTCATTTTTCACTTCCTCCTCCCTGGCCGCTGCCCATCGCATCATTTCCTGTTTGCAATGCCTTCTGGGAAGGGGCGGCAACTTCCTCTGACACTGCCGTTGCTATGGAAACCTGACCTGAAACCTATTACACTGCTTGTGCTGCACTGAGCATGTGCGAGATCTGCAAGGATGAGATCCAGGAAGAAATACAGTCTGGCTTCAGATGCCCACACTTAAGATGGCCACGGCCTGCTGTAAGTTTATAAAATAACAAACTACTGCTATAAACTAACAAAACAGACCTTAGTTTACAGACTAACTTTACTAGAATACATTAAGCTTGTGTATTATAGGGGTATTTTTATTTAGAAAGTATAATTTCGGCCGGAACACCACTTTAAAGTGTCACTAAACCCACAACAGTAAAATCAGTCTACAGTACCTGACCGCGAGATTGTGTTTCCAGCGAAATCCTATCGCGCTGGTTCTCTGCGACAGGGTACTGTGCATGTCGCGCTGGCTCGCTCATCGGAGGAGGGCACAATACCTGGATCTGGAAGGCACAGCACAGGTTCCAGGATGCTGCTCAGGAAATGGCCATCCTGGGACAGTTTAATAAAAAGCTTGACTGGTCTGGCAAATCCGAGACAGTTGGTATGTATGATGTAATGCAAGACTATCATGGGGCCCCCTATGCACCGGGAGCCTCTGGGCAGTGCCTAGGGGTGCCCATGCATTAAGACAGCCCTGCAGAAGAACACAGGTAATCAGTGGGAATGCTTGAAAAGCACGGGGGGGGGGGGGGGGAGACCAGCTTCTAGCTTATAGATGCAATGCTTCAACACCAACCAACACATATACTAGCCCTATAAGGCTACGAGTTGCCACCTCTACGCCGCAGAAAAAAGCCATTGCTGGATTATGGCACAGGCAATGGGAGTGTGAAAGTAGGTGAGGCTTTAGTGGGCTGGGATCATGGTACTGTCTTCATTTTTTCCATGCTCAGATTTGGGTCCATTCATTTATTGATGAAAATGTTAAAAAAAGGGACCCTTGCAAAGTGGACAGTAGACCTCTCCAGCTGCTTGAGCCAATCATTTCTGCTGAGACCAATTCCTTAAGGAACCCCAGAATTCAACAATTCTGACAATGTAAGTTCCTACCCCTCACATACCTCTTGCTTCCCTCAATAGTTCAATTTGATTAAAATCACAGCAGAATCACAGTAAAAAATCCCCAAAAAGCACAGCAAAAAACACTCAAAAGCAACACGCTTAGGTGTGAATGGAGCCTTAGAGCAGTCTTGTGACTGATTGGCCCTGTGCTGATCACATGCACTCTCCCAAGGAAAAAAAAAACTCTCTAGAAATACACACCAAACTGAGCATGTGCAGCTTGCCCCCAAGCCTCTGTTATATCAGCAGATGGACTGGGGACTGTGGAAGAAGGGGAAGATCAGAGAAGACAGGATCAAACAGCCTTTTTACAGAATGCAGATGATTAAAGACAGGTTCCACAATGGAGATAACAAGCATGCTTTACTGCATATACAGACTGATTTTACTGTTGTGGTTTTAGTAACACTTTAAAAATGCATATTGGGATCTCATCCTACCCGGCTTGGGTTGTAAGAAAGGGATTCCCAAACAGGCATCCACTACAGGCTTTTTACTGTGTTTCCTATACAGAATGCTTCATGTAAAAAAATGTGAGCTCCAAGAAGTTTCTCCCAGACTCCAATGCTGTAGCATTTATATCAACCTTGTAGAAACTAAACAGGCTTCAGGAAGTATGCTCCCAGTGACCCTGTAAAGAGCTCTGAGGAATCTGGTTGCATACGATCATACAGCTTTTTTTGCATGACTGCTGTGTTTACTGAACAACATTAGTAGCTCATTGCTTTCCCCTAAAGGATCTTTATATACAACAGATTCAGCCAGTCCTTTTTAACCTTTTGAACATGGAGGAGCATTTGAGAGATATACTATATTGTAAAAAAAGTATTGGGAAGCCTGCCTTTACACACACATGAATCTTAATGGCGTCCCAGTCTTAGTCCGTAGGGTTCAATATTGAGTTGGCCCACCCTTTTCAGCTATAACAGCTTCAGCTCTTCAAACATTCCCATAGACACACTCCTAAACCTTGTGGACAGCCTTCCCAGAAGAGTTGAAGCTATTATAGCTGCAAAGGGTGGGCCAACTCAATATTCAACCCTATGGACGAAGACTGGGATGTCATTAAAGTTCATGTGCGTGTAAAGGCAGGCCTCCCAATACTTTTGATATATATAGTATATATATATACAGCGTCCTACGACCGCGCAATTGTCAGTTAAAGCGACGCATTGCTGTATCGCAAAAAACGGCCTGGTCATTAAGGGGGCAAATCCTTCCGGTCCTTAAGTGGATAACTGACAATTGCGCGGTCTTGCCACTCTGTACCCAAATAAAATTTGTGTCCTTTTTTCCCACAAATAGAACTTTCTTTTGGTGGTATTTGATCACCTCTGTTGGGGGTTTCCTTTGCGCTATAAACAAACAAAGAGCGACAATTTTGAACATAAAAACAATATTTTTTACTTTTTGCTATAATAAATATCCCCCCCCAAAAAATGTAAAAAAACTATTTTTTTCCTCAGTTTAGGCCGATATGTATTTTACATATTTTTGGCAAAAAAAAATCGCAATAAGGGTTTGCACAAAAGTTATAGTGTCTAAAAAATAGAGGATAGATTTATGGCATTTTTATTATTTATTTATTTTTTTTACTAGTAATGGCAGTGATTTTTATCATGACTGCGACATTAAGGCGGACACATTGGATACTTCTGACACTTTTTTTGGGACCATTGACATTTATACAGCAATCACAGCTGTATAGCCATTAATGTCTAAACTGCTGGCAACAAAAGTGAGTACGCCACAAGTGAAAATGTCCAAATTGGTCCAAAAGTGTCAATATTTTGTATGGCCACCATTATTTTCCAGCACTGCCTTAACCCTCTTGGGCATGGAGTTCACCAGAGCTTCACAGGTTGCCACTGGAGTCCTCTTCTACTCCTCCATGACGACATCACAGAGCTGGTGGATGTTAGAGACCTTGCGCTCCTCCACCTTCCGTTTGAGGATGTCCCACAGATGCTCAATAGGGTTTAGGTCTGGAGACATGCTTGGCCAGTCCATCACCTTTACCCTCAGCTTCTTTAGCAAGGCAGTGGTTGTCTTGGAGGTGTGTTTGGGGTCGTTATGTTGGAATACTGCCCTGCGGCCCAGTCTCTGAAGGGAGGGGATCATGCTCTGCTTCAGTATGTCACAGTACATGTTGGCATTCATGGTTCCCTCAATGAACTGTAGCACCCTAGCGGTGTACTCACTTTTGTTGCCAGCGGTTTAGACATTAATGGCTGTGTGTTGAGTTATTCTGAGGGGACAGCAAATTTACACTGTTATACAAGCTGTACACTCACTACTTTACATTGTAGCAAAGTCATTTTTTCAGTGTTGTTACATGTAAAGATATAATAAAATATTTACAAAAAGGTGAGGGGTGTGCTTACTTTTTTGAGATACTGTATAGGGCTAAATCGAAAGTAATGCAAAAGTACGTTTTTTATTAACTAACATCAAGTCCATAGGTTGGACTTGATGGACTTGTGTCTTTTTTCAACCTCACCTAATATGTAACTATGTAACTATGTAACTATGTAACATAGATCACTTCAATTCCACATGTTGGTAGAGTAACACTTCCTCTATAGTAATTTTTCTTCTTCTTTTTCATTGCAGATAAATAATGGATTCCTAGCAGAAGCAATGTGCTGTCACTGAGTTCTTGCTGAAGGAGGGGTGCAAGCTGTCCGGCATCTACAGAAGGCTATGGAATATTCACCATTAACAAGATCAATGTCTTGTCATTGATCTGAGTGCAAGTAATCTCCCGAATAATGAATGAACACGTTTAAATGAATATATCATCAGCAATAACAAATGAATAACGTAACTTCCGAAAATACGAATTGATTCAGAACAACCAATATATAGTCTCCCAAAATAACGGAAACCCCTTTTACAAAACACAATTTTTGGTTTTGGAAAATGCACAAGAGAAAGCCGGGAGTGGCTGACTAGTATATACAAGATTTCAAAATACTGTTTGTACTCAGAGTCTCCTTGTGGATTGTTTTAGGAAAGGAAGAAGAACCGGAGAATTGACCTGGGGTGTGCCGTGGTCACGTGGTCAGTATGCCTAAAATGGGACAAAAATAAAGTCAGTAGGATGAAGCTATCAAAAGATTTATTGCAAACTGTATGTAACATTTAATCAGTCAAAATAACAAATGCTTGTGACATCTCAACCAGAGGATCCGGGATATATCTAGAGAAGCATAACGACTTCCATACACCTAATTTTTTGATCACATAAACAGGGACCCCTTGGCGAGAAGCCGCGGAAGCTGATCCTATTCTGAAAGAATGGCCAGAATATGCCCTGGGGTCCAAACCCAAATTAGACAGTAGGGTGCAACAATGATGCATGAACTGAGCTGAGCTGAGCTGTAAAGAGGGGAGCACTAGGAAAGCCAACAGTGGACCATCCCTGGCTTGCCCTTACGAGCTGGTCTAAGACCAAAACCGGCACCATGCATTGTTGGTCTTGAAAAATCTGATGGCAGTGCCGACTCCCTTCTGCTGCGTCTTGCAAGTATGCAGACGCAACCGAAAGTGGTCAGGGTACCTGACTAGCTGATTGGCCAAAAGTATACTGGAAGGCCTAGAAAACATTCCAGGCTGTGACATACGCTTTCCTGGTGTTCATCGATCAAGGCTGCCATGACGGCCCAGTGGGTATCTAGTCCATCATTAGTTGAAGGAAATGTGGGGATGGAGTGGCGCAAGCGTCTGCATCTGGGACCTGCCGGAAAAACAGCAGGTAATTAAAACGGGACAAAGCATCTGCCGCTATATTCTTTACACCATTGGTGAACCTGCAGTGTATGCGGAAGTTAAACTGAAGGGACAGCCAAATGAGCCTACGCACAAAAGACATGATAAGTAAAGACCTGGATCTGCCCTTGTTGACAATTTCTGATGTGGCTTGATTATCCGTGGAAAAAACTGTAGTCTGACCTGCCCACAAATGACCCCACATCTGTGCTGCCGCAGCTATGGGGTACATTTCGAACAAAGCTGACGTCTCTGTGAACCCCGGAACAGACAAAACCGCATCCGGCCAAGGCCCCACCAGCCAGTGTGAGCTAAAAATAGCCTTTCGTGGATGCTGCATCTGTAGAGACTTGAGGGGAAAACCCTGACTCTGCAGGGATAAACATGGCAACAACATTCCAATGTTGGAGGAACTCGCCGCACATGTGTAAATCTGACAAAGCGGAAGGATCTAGTTTGACACGAGAATCAGAGTTGGGGACTGAAGCTAACAAAGCCAATAACCTAGAAATGAAAGTCCTCCCCTGGGAAATAATCCTTATCACAAAATTCACCATACCCAGCAGAGACTGTAATTCAACCCTGGTACAGACTTAGGAGATCGTGAACGCATGTATGCGTTCTCTGATCCTTACCAGCTTGTCTGTAGGAAGACTGGCCTGCAAGGACTGAGTATCAAACATGATCCCCAGGAATGTAAGTTTAGTAACTGGGCCTTACATTTTCTTAACTGCCAGTGGGATGTCTAGTGCCACAAAAACTGATGTCAGTTTCTGTAGATCGGCGGGGACCTGTTCACCACTCTCAATGAGCAGAAAATCGCCAAAATAGCGGATAACTTCCTGACAATATTCTCTGTGTGTGAGGATCCAGCTGAGTGCTTGTGAGAAACAATCAAACAGCCAGGGGCTACTCTTAGAACCAAAGGTAAGTTTGGTGGCAAAATAATAAAACCCCTTCCACATAATACCATGCCACTGCCTAGAGTGATGACAGAATCAGAAGTTTAAAGGAATCCGCAATGTCAGCTTTGGATAGCCAAGAGCCCTTGCCCCTCCCAATGATACGTTGTATTGCTTGATCCACCGATGCATACTTAAGTGAAAACTCCTCTGATGGAATCAAAGAGTTAAGGCTAGGCACCTGCCGTCAATGATGGGCTGACAAGTCGTAAATCAACCACAATTTATTAGAAAACTTCCCTTTGACAAGGCCCAAAGGGTTGACCCTCCAAACCCGGAAGGGCGGTATTGGAAAAGGACCAATGACAAAGCCCTTCTTGAGTTCAGACTGAAGTAACAAATCCACTGGCAGATGACCTCAGATTCTGACACTCAAAAATGCCTAGTACCAAGGAAACAAACCCAGTGTGGAACCCCTCTTTGAAAACTTCCACCAAAAATGTGCTCAACCACGGTGACAGATGGCTAAACAAGCCTGTAAAAAAAGACACGTTAATGCGGCTTAGTCACATGGACTTGTTCTGTCTCAGTGTACAGGCCGACTTGGGGTGAGCCCTGAAAAAACTGGTACAGGTATGTAAAAGGTGGCACTGGCTATAGTTGCATGAACCAAGGTTGAAATTGTTACAGATTTGTGATTTGCCTAAAAAATGAATGGGCCGGCCTAATTTGTCACAAGGTGCGGGATGGCCTGGGGTCAGGAGTGAATTGCCTGAAGCCCTGGATGTCCCTGGTAGCACGGGAAGTTCCGAATTGGGGCACCAGTAAGTGGTGTAAGTGGACGATTGGCAAGTAGCACAAACTGGCGACCTAAGCCCAGCAAAATACCGGCAAAACAATTCTGTGTCTATGCTACTCCAAACCGTCACCACTTGGTATTGAGCAAAACAGGCTGTGGCCTTGGCAGAAAATGAACGATGATATGATGATGAACGACGAAAAAAATTTGACGCCACCATCTTTCTGACCTAACTCTACCACTGTATAAAGGTAAAGGTCCAGCTCTTCCCTCCTGAGTGGACTCACAGAGCAAATGACGTCTCTGAACAAAGTAAACACCAGGACAAACTCTGGGATGGAGAGCTTGATCTCTGGTCTTAACTACCACCGAAACATTACCGCAAACGTACGATCTATAATCGGCAACATCATGGGCAGCTATTAACAGGGATGCCAGATTAACATCTATGCCTTCCAGAATGTCTTTTCTGATGTTCACAGGACTAAAATGTGCCGGGGTAATGGGAGGAACACCCATGCTATTACCTGGGCCTGTAGGTACAGGGCTTGGTACCAAGGTGGTCCCGGGACCTGCTGATGTCCCTGGAACAGTAGACACTCCTGATACTGGATTCAGCTGACTCTCCAAAACCTCAACCCTGGCACGCAAATTCTTCGCATGAAGTTGTCAGGGAACTCAGGGTAGCGTGAATTTGAGAGAGGGATGAGGTGACAGTCCAAAGGGTAACCTGCTTCGCGCTAGAGCCTGAAGCACAGGGGAACTGTAACCTGAACAGCTCAGCCACGCTCGCTGAAGCCAGGTATGAGATACCCCTGCACTGCAGTTCTGCCATGAGCCTTGGGATGGTCCAGGTTCTTAAGGAGGGCGTGCTACCATGTTCCGAACCCCTGGCCGGAGAAGGAGAGATGGATGCAAAGTCCTCAATGTCTGCCGCTTGTGACATGACCTGCATAAAACCGAGAACAACACTGTCATAAGCCAAGAAATGTAAATCAACCGTACCCAACACCTACCTTTGACCAACTGGCTACCCCCGGCTGCGGGAAAGCACTTCCTGGCTTTCGGCTTCACCCATAGTGTAGTGCTGTGTGGATTTTATCTTTTCCCTTTTGGGGAGTATTATTTTATTAAAGATTTTAATCATACTACACTATGAGGTGGCATCTTTTCTTATGAGGATTTCTCTGGTGATCCCCTTCTTGGACGTGGTATGAAGCGGTAACCTGGAACTCCTGGGAGAGAGGATATCATTTCTTAGCAACCACGGGACACCGACCAAGAGGACGGCATTGGGATCTTAAAGTGTCTATCACCCCTGCAGGGGTACTGGGAGCTGGTGAGTGGGGAGCCAAAAGGGGAGCACAGAAGTCACGGATATTCACCTTTGTGGGCACTACAGTCACTAAAGCTCTTGGAACTTTTTTACAATTTGGGACGTACCACCTTTGAACAAACTTTTTGTGATTTGGTTTTTTCTTTTATTCCATATAAGTTTTCATTTTATTTTTTGGATTTGATTGGATTTGTCATTCACTTTTATAACACGCTGTATTCATCACATTAGCTGCATAGTGTATATAGCAGCAGCACCTAGTGGTCACTTTTTGCCACCACCTACATTTGTTCTACATGTGTATGCAATATATATAAGGGTTTTTCATCACATGTTTTTTGGTTCACACTTCCTAATAATGTTTTAGGGTAATCCATTATGAGTTATTGCACTCTTCACCCTTAGCGTATGTCACATACTATATATTAATTCATTCAATTTTCTTCAGCACTTACTGTATCACATATACTTTATTCACTCATACCCCTCACAAGGGAGCGCCATACCCCCACTTACATTCCTTTATACATGTTAGTCCTCTTTGAGGGCTTAACTAGGGGAGGCAGCATACCTTAGATTCTCTTTTTTGGCTATTTCCTCCCTCTTTTTCCCTCTTCCTTCCTCTCTCACCTTTGGGGTATATACCCCCTGCATCTTCTTTCTGTACTCCTCCTTCTTCTTCCCTCCCCCCCCCTTTTCTCTCTCCCCTGTCATCTGTCCTAAGCGCAGAGATTTTGTGGCTTTGATCCAAAGGGTAACCTGCTTCGCGCTAGAGCCTGAAGCACAGGGGAACTGTAACCTGAACAGCTCAGCCTCGCTCGCTGAAGCCAGGTATGAGATACCCCTGCACTGCAGTTCTGCCATGAGCCTTGGGATGGTCCAGGTTCTTAAGGAGGGCGTGCTACCATGTTCCGAACCCCTGGCCGGAGAAGGAGGGATGGATGCAAAGTCCTCAATGTCCGCCGCTTGTGACATGACCTGCATAAAACCGAGAACAACACTGTCATAAGCCAAGAAATGTAAATCAACCGTACCCAACACCTACCTTTGACCAACCGGCTACCCCCCCTCTTTTCTTCTTTTTTTTTTTGTGTCTGTGAAATGACGAAGGAACGTTGTGCAGGACTGAAAACCTGTCAGCCTCGTGAATTTACCAGGCCGAGTTACCTGAGGCGTATCAGGCAAATTAACAACGTGAACTCAGGCCTTTGAACCTGAAAACGTGTCAGGCTACAGATGTGAGTAGTGAAATGATCGTAACGTGAGTCCTATGAGAACAGATGAGGAGACTTGCCACTGCACAAGCCAATTAGAAACGACCATCTCACCCCGTGCGTACCTATAAATGTGATAGGTAATGCTGCAGTGGTAACGCCATGACCTAATCGCGAAGATGTGATGCTAACATGAATGTGATAACAGAAATTAACATATGAACCAAACGCAGGGAAGTATGTGTAGAAATGACTAATCGTGTCAGCTTCGTGACTCCCCTGAAGCATAGTAGGCAACCCAAACGTGAACTCAAGCCCGAGGAGCCTGAACCGTGCCCAGCCAAATGACATAAGTAGTGAAATGTGTCTGCTTGAGAAAAATCGAAACGTAAGCAGCCAGAAACAGATATGGAGACTTGCCACTGTACAAGACAATTAAAAACGATCACCTCAATCCGTTGGTACCCATAAACATGACGGGTAAATACTACAGTGGTGTATGGCCGTGAAACCCAAGGTGCAAGATACGACATGTACCGTGAAATGGGAAAACAGAAAACCAACCTGGAATGAACTGAACCGGGAAGAAAAACAAACAAAAAGAACTCCAAGAATCTGTTAAAACTTAAAGTGTTTGTAAAGGTGTTTTTTTTTTTTTTTTAAAATAACAAACATGTTATACTTACCTTCACTGTGCAGCTCGTTCTGCACAGAGTGGCCCCGAACCTCGTCTTCTGGGGTCCCTCGGCGGCTGTTTCAGCTCCTCCCCGCAAGCATTCACCACCTTAATGCGAGCTCCCTCGCACGGTGGTGAGTGCTTGCGGGCGCGCTCCCGTGATACAGCCGGCGGCTATAGCCGCTCGCTGTATCACTCGGCCCCGCCCCCCGGCGCGCCGCGTCATCGGATGTGATTGACAGCAGCGCGAGCCAATGGCTGCGCTGCTTTCAATCCATCCACTGCAGCCAATCAGCGGCCAGGGTGAGCGGAGGAACAGATGTCGGGAACGCGAAGCTGACTTTCGAGGCGTCAGGTAAGTAAAACGGGGGGGCTGGGGGCGGCGGTTCTGTCAGAAGTTTTTTCACCTTAATGCATAGAATGCATTAAGGTGAAAAAATTTTTACCTTTACAACCCCTTTAATAACACCATTATGGAAAGAAAACAAAATGCAAAGCTACCACTTAGAAACAAACGTATGGACCGACGAGTCGGGTTTGAGAAATTAAAGTAAAACTACCCCTGAAAATCAGTCACGAGGAAACCAACGATACCTACCTGAAAAATGGCTGAAACTGCAAAATATCAACTTTGGGTCCTGTTGATGTGTAGAAAAAAACAACTATGGAAAAGGACCATAAGCATACAAAACGACCACGACATGTATGCGACTAATCTAGGACAAGGATTCCTCTACTCTATGCATCCATACTTCCCAACATTTTGAGATGGGAATGAGAGACACCTACTTGCAAACGTATGTAGGCATAGGACACGCCCCCTGGAACACCCCCTTAAAGGAGAATTAACCAAAAAAAAGTTCATTAAATCCACAAGGACTTTTTTTTACCACTACTATTCCTTTATATTGGCTTTTAAAATTGACAAATGCAGCAGTTTAGAATTTGGATGAAAGGTTTAGCACTGGGAAACACTTTTTGAAAGAAAAAAAGTGCATTTTATATACAACTATATGGATCAGACCAAAATGAGGGACAAATGAGGAGGAATGAGGGACAGAGGGACATTGCTCAAAATCAGGGACAGTCCCTCGAAATCAGGGACAGTTGGGAGCTATGTGTATCCGTGAAGACATGCATGCTCATTTGACCCCCTGACCTGGAGAATGGGGTGCCCTGCTGGCCGTAGCCTGGAATGTAATTATGCAAAAAACATGATCATCTGTGAAAGCAGCAGGAGGAGTGAGACTCAGTGTCAAAGTGGTACCGAGCCAATTGAAACATGAAAACATTTCCCCTGTAATATGAAAACCACCCCTGTGCGGCAGCAGCCGAAGCAGCAGAGCCCCCCCCCCCCCTTAAGCACCTGTAACAGAGTGCACCTTCTGAAACCCCAGGGACACAAGCGATACCTGAGTGGATGAGAAATGGTATGTGAGCGTATGCTATCAACAAAGTGAGCTGTGGTAGCAAAAATGTAACGTTTAACCACTTCAGCCCCGGAAAGGATTTACCTCCTTCCTACCGGAGCACTTTTTGCGGTTCGGCACTGCATCTCTCTAACTGACAATTGCGCGGTCGTGCGACGTTGTACCCGAACAAAATTGACGTCCATTTTTTTCCCACAAATAGAGCTTTCTTTTGGTGGTATTTGATCACCTCTGTGGTTTTCATTTTTTTGCGCTATAAACAAAAAAAAAAGCGACAATTTTGAAAAAAAAGCAATATTTTTTACTTTTTTCTATAATAAATATCCCCAAAAAATAGATAAAAAAACTAATTTCTTTCTTAGTTTAGGCTGATTCTGTATTCTTCTACATATTTTTGGTAAAAAAAAAAAAAATCGCAATAAGCATATATTGACTGGTTTGCACAAACGTTATAGTGTCTACAAAATAGGGAAAAGATTTATGGCATTTTTATTATAATTTTTTTTTTTTAATTAGTAATAGCGGCAATCTGCGATTTTTATTGTGACTGCGACATCATGGCGGACACATCGGATACTTTTGACACTATTTTGGGACCATTGTCATTTACACAGCGATCAGTGCTATAAAAATGCACTGATTACTGTGTAAATGACACTGGCAGGAAAGGGGTTGAACAGTAGGGGGGCGATCCAGGGGTTAAGTGTGTCCTAGGGAGTGATTCTAACTGTGGGGGGGATTGTCTCACTATAACATGACAGAGATCACTGCTCCCGATGACAGGGAGCAGTAGCTCCCTGTCATGTCACTAGTAGGGATGAGTTTTGTGTTCGAGTCGAGCGCATGTTCAACTCGAACATCGTGTGTTCGGTCGTTCGCCGAATTACGAACATTATGGGCCGTTCACGCCAAATTTGTGTGGCGCGTCACGGCCCATAATTCACTGCGGCATCGCTGTGCATTGCTGGCTGATGATTGGCCAAGCATGCACTATGACCCGCATGCTTGGCCAATCACAGCGCTGTGTGTACAGAGAGCCGTAATTGGCCAAAGCCAAGGAGGCTTTGGCCAATTATGGCTCAGGGGTTTTAGTACACGCCCCACACTATATAAGGCCGCCTCCGTGGCGGCCTTGTGTAGTGTGTTGCGGTGGAGACTGAAGAGAGATAGATAGACGGTGTCATTTGATTTAAGTTAGATAGAGTAGGCAGGTTGAGTCAGTTAGCTGCACTTACAGTGTATTGCGTATATATATATGCATCCCAGGTGTTGTGTGTGTATATATATATATATATATATATATATATATATATATTGGGCATTAGTGCAGGAATACTTAGGGGCAAGATCTGACTTGGACACCTTTCCCACCAAAAATCCTCTGGGTTACTGGGTCTTGAGGATGGATCACTGGCCAGAGCTTGCACAGTATGCAATTGAGCTACTGGCCTGTCCTGCATCCAGCGTTCTTTCGGAACGCAAATTCAGTGCTGCTGGAGGCTTTGTAACCGATCACAGGGTGCGCCTGTCCACCGACTCAGTCGATCGACTGACCTTCATAAAAATGAATGAGTCTTGAATCACCACCAGATACCAAGCACCTGATGCTGATGTAACCGAATATTTTTTTTGAAATGTCAGATGCCTTCAAGACTGCCTATGCTGATGCTGAGAAACTATCCTCTTCTTCCTCAATGATCATGCTGATCACCAGTGGCTAAGGCCCAATTTTTCAGCCCCTGTTTAACAGGGGTGTGTAATTAAAATTTTTGATGCAATACTTTGCAGCAGGGCTCATTCCTGCGCTCCAACTAGAGTATCTGTGAGGGATTTCAGTGTTGTGGCACCAGCACCATTGCCTAAGGCCCAATTTTTCAGCCCCTGTTTAACAGGGGTGTGTAATTGCAATTTTTGATGCAATACTTTGCAGCAGGGCTCGTTCCTACGCTCCAACTAGAGTATCTGTCCCTCCTGACAGGCAAACTTTGAGGCAAACTTTGGAGACTGTTATCAGATTGGTGCACTCACACACCTTGCAAATGTGAGTACCCTATTGTGGGGAGCTTTTTTTTCTAATAAACATTTATAAACGATATCACACTATCCAGTTTTTCTTTTCCTTTATTCCTAACTGTGGAGTTGCTGCTGAAAACTGTGTATCTGGATTCCATCACTGAGCCGTGGGATGGCTCATAAGCGTGTTTAGACTCAGTCTCACAGCTGAGTCGCACGCTCTGAGGTGAGCGGCTGTCCCCGGGGGGGCACTGGATGGCACTTGAGCATGGAATTCTGAGCACTAAGCACTAAGATTAATGCACGCACGTTGGATTTTTTATGAACTGTTTTTATGGACTTTATGTGCATTTCCTTCATAAATTGGACTTCAATAACCATGTGTCACATCTTGGATTTGATATTCACACTCATTGTGTGGCACTTGGCACTTTGTTGTATTTTTGCACTTATCACTGCGATATATTTTTATATTTTTTATGCGGTAAATTTCAGATTATATAAATAATTTTTCATTCATTATATATACAGTTAGTAGTTTAGTCATCACTACTCTCATTCTAATGGTATACATCTAGTATATTATTTACACATTGCACCTTATAATCACTTGTTTTTTTATATATATCCTTTGTGCCTTGCTGAGGCTGGATAAGCCGCTTATGCGGTATTTTCAGTATACCTCATATGCATTAATAATCTCCAGATGTTCTAAGTCCATCGGAAATGCCGACAGAAAAAGTCTGATGGGGCATACACACGGTCGGAATATCCGACCAAAAGCTCCCAAATTCCGACCGTGTGTACGGGGCATTACACAAATAGCGCTGATACAATTCATGATCCTTGGCAGCCAACAAAGTATGCAGCTTTTAACTACAAACCAACACACATACATCATATTTGGTGCGTTATAAATTGCTGAAAACTTATTATAAATATAGTTATTAATTTTATATGAAGAATGATATTTCAGGGTAATTAAAATAAAACGAGATGCCAATATTTCTTTTATAGCTCATTGAACGGCACATTTCTAAGACTAAATTACTTAGAATAATTAGGAAAAATTGCCGGCATTAAAATTGCTTTAAAACATTGCAAAAATAATCTTCAGTTCATTCTAAAATCTTGGATCGTGGTGTGCGAGGAAGCACGATCAGGAATAGGCTGAACATTGGGAACGAAGCTTGACCTTTAGTGATGTTTTTCTGAACTTAGTCCCAAACCCATGCATGTCGTTGCAATTCCTGTGTACATGTGACTGGCAGTATTTGAAGATAATCTTTGGTACATTACTTAAAGTGAAGTTCCAATTTAAAAAAAAATAATTAAAAGTCAGCAGCTACAAATACTGCAGTTGCTGACTTTTAATAATCGGACACTTACCTGTCCCAGGGTCCACCGATGCGGAGGACGAAGCCCCGCTCGTCTCCCCCTCCTCTCTGCGGCACCGGCATTGTCACTGTGGGCACCTGGCTGTGGCTTCACAGCCGGGCATGCACTGCACATGCGCAAGCCGCGCTGCGCGCTGTGACTGGCCGGGCAATCATCTGGGACCTGTGACGTGTCCCAGATGATTGCCGAGAGGGAGGGGAGAGAGGTGATCTTGCTTCTGGCGCCATGGGTGGGAAGTGGGAGCTGGAACCCTCTAAAAAGAGGGTTTCCGCTCCCCCCCCAAAAAAAAGGGGGTCACCTTCCCTTAAAGCGGAAGTTCCATTTTTGGGTGGAACTCCACTTTAAACCAGAACTAAACTATGAAAGTATGGAAGGACTCTGAGGCCATCCTAAAATTTTTCAAACAAAATTCTGATTTTCAAATTCAGAATTTTGAGATTGAAAGTAAGAATTCTGAGAAGAAAAGTCAGAATTCTGAGAAGAAAAGGCAGACTTCTGAGAAGGAAAGTTAGACTTCTGAGATTAAAAGTCAGAATTCTGAGATTGAGCCCTGGTTCATATTGATGCTACTTTGAAATAAAAGTAGCAAGGTCAGCGCGATTTCAGGTGCTACCTGATAGACATCCGTGTGGCCTCATACTCAGATGTCTATTGAAGTCGCACCTGAAAACGTCAAAAGCAGTGCAGGAACTACTTTTGCAAATCGGTGCAGCACCGATCTCCCAGATTTAAGCATACAGCTATCTTCCAGAGACCTGCTACATGTGGCAGTCTCTCCCCTTGTAGGTCCTGCTGTAGTACTCACACTGTCCTTTCTCCCGCTGCTTCTCAGGAAATACTCCTTCCAAACTACTCCTGTTGTCAGGCTCCTTCCAGGCCAGCCCTGAGCTCCAGCCCAATTAAGGCAGAGCACCCCCCACTAGGGGGTTCACCTCAAGGGCCACCAACAGTCCCCTCAGCACTCCATCTCCATCTTCCACCTGACTCCCCCTGCCATCATGACTCATTCATATTTAAGGGCTGGCTTAGCCCCATGCCAGGCCCACTGCCTGGGGATTGGCTAAACTCTCATAAGTATGCAGAACAACCCTCCTAGCCTCTACCCACTAACCTCTAGAAGGTTCTCCAAGCTTGCAGACCCAGGGGGAAGCACCAGAGACTTGCCCATATGAGTTATTCAGCCTAAACATAAATAGACCCTGACCCAGATTCCATGATTCATGCTTAACCATGAGCCACACTATGTTTTGCCTACTCTCACACTAGTAGCACACTAGAGGGTGCCACATGTGCAAGGAACATTAAAAAAAAAAAAAATCTGCTTGCAAATGATTGGATGATGGAAGTCAGCAGAGTTTCCCCTCATTTACTAAGCTCCGGAGCAACTGCTCTTGCAGAGTGCAACTGCAAAGTGCACAGTCAATTTGCCTTTAGTTTATCAACCCCAATGTGTTACTAAGCCGCCACTGTGCCAATGTACAGAGGCTTTGTGCATGAACGGCCCCGGGCAGTACAGCAGAAATTTGCCAGAAGCTGGCAGCATTGCACGCACATACAGATATCCCCCCTTCCGGTTCCATCAGGTCCTGTATACCTGGAAGACATCAGCGGTCCATATGCGCACATGCTTTAGTTTTAAAGATGGCGCAATGAAAGAGGGGTAAGGGAGCCAATTCATTCAGCGGTTCAGTTATGCTTTAAATTAAATGGAGAGGCTCAAAATAAGTGGCACAAAACTTATATGAGACCCTAATTAATAACCAATCACTGATATCAGATCCTGATTAATCTAATGTAGATGTTTTCCCCAATCTCAGTACAAATACTGATACGTAAAATGATAGCCACAATTATATATTGACGTCTTGGAATATTGGAATATTAATAGCTGCTCAGCGGGAACAGAAATTAAAGAATTCCTAATTTGTCTGTTGAGCCAGCTCTGTCATAGAAACCTGATATTATCATCTTGAACACAAGAAAAAAAGTAATATGGCAAGAATGGTATTAAAGTGAACCTGTGCCTGCTCATGGAAGGTAACGAAATGGTCTGCTGATGATACAAAGGTGTGTAATAGGGTGGATATCCCTGGAGGTGTTTGTAACATGGAACATGATTTGGCACTGCTGGAAGATTGGTCAGAGCAGTGGAAACTGCAGTTCAATGTTTCTAAATGTAAAATAATGCACCCAGAGAAAAAGAATCCCCCTGAGACAGTACAATATTGGGGGTACAGTGTTGGCCAGCACTACAGAAGAAAGAGATTTAGGGGTGCTTATTTCAGATGATTGCAAAATTACCAGGCAGTGGGAAAAGTGAATAGAATTATAGGAAGTATTACTAGAGGGGTCACCAGTAGGAGGGAAGAGGTCCCGATTCCTCTATATAGATCTTTATATCACTAGAGGGGTCACCAGCAGGAGGGAGGAGGGCCTGATTCCTCTATATAGATCTTTATTAACCACAAGAGGGATCACCAGCAGGATGAAGGAGATCCTGATTGCTCTATATAGATCTTTAGCTATCACAAGAGGGATCACCAGCAGGATGAAGGAGGTCCTTCTTCCTCTATATAGATCTTTAGACACCACTAGAGGGATCACCAGCAGGATGAAGAAGATCCTGATTCCTCTATATAGATCTTTAGCTATAACTAGAGAGATCACCAGCAGGATGAAGGAGGTCCTAATTCCTCTATATAGATCTTTAGACATCAGTAGAGGGGTCACCAGAAGGGGGCAGCAGGTCCTGCTTCCTCTATATAGATATTTAGTCATCACTAGAGGGATCACCATCTGGATGAAGGAGGTCCTGATTCCTCTATATAGTTTTTTTGTCATCACTAGAGGGGTTACCAGGAGGAGAAAAGCGATCCAAATGCGCATCTGGAAGAATAGTCAAACATTCCCATAGACACACTCCTAAACCTTGTGGACAGCCTTCCCAGAAGAGTTGAAGCTGTTATAGCTGCAAAGGGTGGGCCAACTCAATATTGAACCCTACGGACTAAGACTGGGATGCCATTAAAGTTAATGTGCATGTAAAGGCAGGGGTCCCAATACTTTTGACAATATAACATATATATATATAGATTCTTTGTAACGGTTCACTTAAAGTGGAATCCCAGCCTAACACTAACTATGCTTAAAAATGTTCCTTCACCCCCACCTGCCACCTATCCTGTCCAACCTGTGCAAAAAATATCTGTATACTTACCTTATTGAGTCTGGTTTTGGTGAAACCTGGATCTTGCAGATCTGACTCCCTTGTGTCAGGGAGCATTCAACAATGAGTGAGAATTCCCAGGAGCTCAGATATCACCCATGGGCTCCCAAGTTCCAGCCATTGTTGACACTCCTTCCTCTCCCCTGACAGCTTCTTGGCAGTTTCAGCCACATGGGTTTGAAAGATTATATGAACGTGCCCAAACTCACCTCTAGTCCCTACCTGGTAAGGTAATAACTACTGACAGTCCTCATACTACCTGTCCTTGATTTAGAAATTTTTCTTCGGGAGCCCATGATCTTTAGTTATGCCCCACACTAGGACTGTGGGAACGGAAGGGAAATGTTCCCAGTGGGATACAGAAGGAAAAAAAAGTCAAAAAGTCAAAAAAAAGTTAGCATCCCCAAACTGGCATTAAAAAGAAGAAAAGAATGCGTCCTAACTAAAATATGCACCCATCCCAAAAAAAAAAAAAAAAAAAGCACACACCCACAACCCCTAAATAAAAAGAGGCCAGCGGTCCAGATCTGCACACCTATCTATAGTTATTCATTAGAACAGAAAAAATTTTATTAAAAAAAAAAAAGAACAGAAAATAGTGCTTTCCATAAAAAAAAAAAAAAAAATAAAAAACTTTAATAACAAATATAAAATGACAGTCAAATAAGGGGGGCAAGTTATATATAAAAATAAATAGCTGTGTGAATGTCTCAGCACTTGCGCAGCCGTCGCAAATTATCGCCATAATGTGTGTTTTATGTGTGAAATTTCATTTTTTTTCTAAGGTTTGCAGCTCCATCTAGTGGCCATATTATAGTATTTTTCTATAATGCTGCAATCAGAAAAATAACGCATTATGACCCCTAGATGGAGCTGAAGATCCTAAGAAATAAGCACATTAGACACATTGTGGAAAATATTCATAACCGGGTATTGATGGAAAGACAGGCGACCTTGCATCATACGTCGGACTACTGGATGTGGTGTTGGTCACGACAAAGGCCACCTATTCTCGCCCCTACTCTTTCACACTCTTGAAATGTGGGACAAGCTGAAACACCATAAGAATCTCATATTATCTTTTTGTCCTTTAGCAGATATCTTTTCTAAACCCTTTATTTCCATGGGGAATGGATGTTAAAGCATTTTGCTGGTGGTTTGATAAAAGTTTCTACAGAATTGATCATTTCTTTTCCTATAGAGGACCCTTTACTTTACAGCATTGTACAGACAATTTAGAAACACCTTCCTCTGAGTGTTTTCATTTTTTTTTTTTAAATATTCAATTTTTTAACATTCTCTGCGATCAGAAACTTCTGAAAGAAGGCCATTAGTTACACCCTATGAAAAATGGTGCACACCGGATCTGGGTCAGAGGAGAGGTATTTTCATGACCTATGGGTAGGAACTTGGCCTTCCAAATAGGTTCTCTTATATGGCAGAATGGGATGATAATCTTTTCTTTGCTAGAGATCTTGAACTTTGGCACCATTTTTTTTTACGCTCCGTTATCTTGTCAGGGATACCGGACTGCAGACATCCAGCAGCAGGGAAAACCAGATCTGTGTTGCTACACTCAGGAGACCAGACTATATATGATCTAAACAAGTTTAAAAGAGTAAAACAAATCACATCCAAACACAAGCAAACAGAAAATACAGCAAACATGAAGATATACTGTAAAGCCTGGTACAGACGATCGGATTTTCCGACTGGAATTGTGTGATGACAGGCTGTTGGCGGAAAACCTGACCGTTTGTAAGCTCCATCGGACAATTTTTGTCAGATTTTCTCTTCTTCTTTAATGGGATAATAATGAAGCTGCTTTGCTGGTGATACTGATGGAGTTATTGCAAACAAATTTTCAAAGGCTTTTTTTTCTAGTGATATCAAGAATAATATTATTATGCTTGTTATTTTTTTTTTATTTGGGCAAGTTACCACAACACCATTATCCCGTAGTTTTTAAGATCAAAGATACAACTATGTTGGTGTCCCTTGTTAATTTTACATTGTATTTTTTAAAATGTAACTGCCTACTCCCAAACTGTCATCTGAAGTAAAACACATAGCCAAGTATTATTCTCCCGATTTTTTTTTTACTGTGCATTAAAAAAAGAAAACAAATAAAATTAGACACGCTATCTGCCAATAGAACTTAACCAAAAAGTGCATTCTATGCATCCAAAAATATAGAAAATGTACGAAATCAAATCATTATTATTCAACCAAAAAATAAAATAAAAGCCTCATGCATGTGTCCTGCTTCTTAATATAGGGGGTCACCAATGTCAAGAGTGGGGGAAAGCAGGGGTCCGTCATCTGGAGATAATTCCGAAAATCATCCGGATTATTCTCCTGGAGCTCCTGCAGCAAAGGCATATGACATAATTGGTCAGTATTTTTTTGGTCCAAGAAATCTTCCTCCTTCTGTTCCTGGACTGGACTTAGGTCAAAGCAATAACGCCAAGGCCAATAATAAATAACATGTTATCTCCTCCGATTCCGCAACATGGCTGGTTGATGAACGGCCGTTCAGAAACAAACTGAAAAGTGCGAACTGAAAAGTGCGAAATGAGAAGCGCGAAATGAAAAGTTTGAATCAATACTCACCAAACTTCTACTAACACGAAATTAGCAGAAGGAGCCTAAAGGGTGGCGCCTGACAATTGAGATTCCTCTTTTTCGGCTTGTAGTACGTCTAGTACGTCACTACATTCCTGTTTGTTGGCCGACAATTGTGTACCGTTTGTATGCAAGACAAAATCAAGGCACACCCCTTCGGACAAAAGTCAGAAGTTTTGTCTGCGGAAAACCTGATTGTGTGTACGTGGCTTAAGTGAACCATAAACCAAGGGACAAATACCTAACAACCTAACTATATTACAATATATACTGTACAATATATACAAAATGAGGAACACAGATAACCAGGGTAATACCAGAGATACACCAGAACTACAACCTTCCGCTTTGGGAACCATAGCGCCACCAGCAGATGATCCAGATCCGGATGTATCTTGAACATTGCCTTGATTGAAGCTAATGTATAGTAGACATGTCGAAAAAAATGACGAAAAAAATTGTTTTGTTTCATTTTGATTTGTTAATCTAGTTATCTAGTTTAGTTCAATTCAGTTGATTAGTTCAATTCGTATTCGTAATTCGTATTCAAAATTTTTATTCAGAATTTTCTTCGAATTTACCGATTTTTTTTCGTTTCGAAACGTTCAAATTGATACTTTTTCGAATCGGTCAATACGAAAATATTATATTGTTTTAGATTCTAATGCACCAAAGTGAACAAACAAAAGAAAAATCTTCATCAAATCATTACAATGGCTCTTTAAATCACCTTTGGCTTAACAAAAACAGCATTATTTTGAAATGGTACTCTAATAACACACGCAGTCTTTGATTTCAGCAATATGTGTAGAGAGAATTCGACTGGAGTTTAATGTAAAATTTAATTCGAATTTCAGTCCGAATTTCCGAAATTCAGGCGAATTTCGTTACGTTATTCGGAGCATTTGGTAAAATTAGTTTATATTGTAATTCTGGTATTCTGACATATCTGAATCTACACAAAATGAACCGCACATGTCTAATATGTAGGTGCTCATGAGATGGTACATAATCCCTACCCGTCCCTCCAAAATGTACCCAACTGCCCCACAATTCGGAGCTTCTGGAATGGTGGACCAGAGTACCAGTGTCACAATCGCCCAAAATTGCCCTTCTTAAAGAGCCTATTGACAAGATCTCTCCTAATGCTCAATTAATGACTCCATGTCCCTTGCGCAAGCCAAATGGAAAATAGTGTGGATTATGGCTCATGAAAAAATTGTTAGCATCTTTAATAAGTGCTGTGGAACCTTTGTTTGTGACGTCATTGCACTAACAGAGTTGGGAAGCAATGCAACTAATGCGTGTGCTTTTTTTTTTTTTAATATTATTGATGACTGTGAATACTACATGTTTTTTAAATAAATGAGAAGGGCTCTTTATGGATTTATACTATGCGGGTTTCCCTGTTGTTTTTTGGTCCATTATGATACACTGATGAGCCGGGGGAGTGACCTGTGGACCCGACCTGGAGTGGAAAGTTCTGGTGGCCCTGTGACAGGAGTTTGGCTATACTTGAGACTATTTTTGACTGCTCTATCTTAGAGGGTGATCAAAGGTGTGGTGGGAGCACATAGCGGTCAAATGTGACACCATTTGAATATCTACACTTTTGCACTTGGAACTTTACTAGAGAGAGATATAGTGTTTGGACTGTCTATATCATTTCCTTGGTGGACCTTTTTACACTTTGGACTTTTCGTTTGGTGTAAATATTTCTATTTATTTGTATGTACATACATTAGTTGAAGCGTAGAACTTATCTTAAATGAAAAAGTCAAACAGTTTGAAAAAAGTTGGGATCCCTGGCCCAATACATGCTGAAATTGATTGCTGCCTGACCATTAGATGACTCAGTCCAAGACTTCTCTGCTTCC
Organism: Aquarana catesbeiana; assembly: GCF_042186555.1. Classification (NCBI taxonomy): domain Eukaryota; kingdom Metazoa; phylum Chordata; class Amphibia; order Anura; family Ranidae; genus Aquarana; species Aquarana catesbeiana. The sequence continues at coordinate 779,799,692 of NC_133325.1, read as the reverse complement.
TTTCTTTCATTTCTTCGTCCCACTTTTGTTTTCACTGGCCTTCTCCTCAGGGATGTACTTCCTCCTGTTTCTTTATTATGATAATAAGCACTATGACAATTGATCCCTTTCCCCGATATATTTAATTAATTCATTTATTGATGTTTATATTGTCTGAAAGCTACCTGCCTTTATATGTATTTCTGGTAATGTTAGGTGTTATCATATAACCTTTGTATTTTCACAACTGGATTTGATGGAGCTACTGTAATTATTTTTATTTTTTTTTAATAAAAAGATTGAATGTAAAAAAGCAGATGCCATAGGGTGCAACAAATAAATGAACACCTGCCATACAATAAGGATTATGCTTAAAACGCTGTTACCACCAGTCCTCTTAGAAATTCGACAGCTCTTTCCAGCTTACACGTAATTCCACCCTACATGTTACGTCTTAAGCCTTCATCAGTTCAACAAGTGAAATTGAGAGCTTCCAATTAGGCAAAATGTTGAAAATTATGATGTAGCACCCTCCTATTTAAGTGCTAATAGGTATAGGTAAATTGAGTTTATTTTGGGCTTTACTGTAATCAGGAGTTGAGTTTGATTGCTATAGGCTGTTCTGGATTCTGCAGCTGCGGGCTTGTCTACTTTCCCCTGTCTTTCAGAATGTGCTGGGTCATAGTGGGTTGGAAGGGGCAGACCCAGGGATGAATATTCATACAGCCTCAGCCAATCCCTGGTTGGCAGAGTGACAAACAGGGGGCTGATGTGTGTATAAATACTCTGGAGCCCAGAACAACAGGGTCCTTTGCCAGTGGGAAAATGGGGGGGGGGGGGGGTGTAGCTGTTTGCCCTCCAGGGTAATCCAGAGAAGTTTGAAGGAAGTTCTGTGCGGTTCTATCTCAGGTAGATCTGAGGGAACTAACTATCAAGGCTGCAGGAACAGTCAGAGCCAAGTCTGTGGTGGATTTGGCCGTGAGCCCAACGGTACGGGGGGCATCTCAAAAAATTAGAATATCATCAAAAAGTTAATTTATTTCAGTAATTCAATTCAAAAAGTGAAACTCAAATATTTTATATACATGCAATACACATAGAGTGACATATTTCAAGCATTTCTTTCTTTTAATTTTGATGATTATGGTTAACAGCTATTGAAAACCCAAAATTCAGTATATCAGAAAATTTGAATATTACATAAGACCAATAAAAAAAAAGATTTGTAATACAGAAATGTTGGCTTACTGAAAAGTATGTCCATGTACAGTATAGTATGCACTCAATACTTAGTCGGGGCTCCTTTTGCATGAATTACTGCATCAATGCGGCGTGGCATGGAGGAGATCGGCCTGTGGCAGTACTGAGGTGTTATAGAAGCCCAGGTTGCCTTGAAAGCAGCATTCAATTGGTCTGCATTGTTGGGTCTGGTGTCTCTCATCTTCCTCTTGACAATACCCCACAGATTCTCTATGGGGTTAAGGTCAGGCGAGTTTGCTGGCCAATCAAGCACATTGATACCATGATCATTAAACCAGGTATTGGTAGTTTTGGCAGTGTGGGCAGGTGCCAAGTCCTGCTGGAAAATGAAATCAGCATCTCCATAAAGCTGGTCAGCAGAAGAAAGAATGAAGTTTTCTAGAATTTCCTGGTAGAGGGCTGTGCTGACTTTGGACTTGATAAAACACAGTGGACCAACACCAGCAGATAACATGGCTATCCATTCGTCTGTATGCTAGTCCGACGGCCGAAAACCGACGCTAGGGCAGCTATTGGCTACTGGCTATCAACTTCCTTATTTTAGTCCGGTCGTATGTCATCACGTACGAATCCGTCGGACTTTGGTGTGATCGTGTGTAGCCAAGTCCGTTCGTTCTAAAGTCTGTCGGAATTCAGTCAAAAGTACGTTGAAAGTCAGTCGGGAAGACTGTCGGACCTTTGATGCCGAAAAGTCTGCCCGTGTGTACACGGCATAAGCCATAATTATCACAATTAAAAGAAAGAAATGCTTGAAATATATAATTCTGTGTGTAATGAATCTATATAATATTCGAGTTTCACTTTTTGAATTGAATTACTGAAATAAATTAACTTTTTGATATTCTAATTTTTTGAGATGCACCTGTATATAGGGGCACAGTGTGTAGAGACCTGAGAGAAATTCTGTAGAGAAACAGTTGCTGCCTGTCCTCTTTTGTTGAAGAGATTGTTCCAGATTAGCTGGTAAGGGCTGTTTCCAGTGCGGAATTTGATCATATTTTGTTCTATCCTGAAAGCCTTTTCTACAAGACATTAACTGTTGCAAGATAGTGTCCTCAACCAAGTTTGTTCTAGTTCTGGGTATCTCAAAGCTCACCCTAATCCCTATCTCAGTGCTTCAAAATTAAAGGAAAAAACACACTATCTGCCTGATCACTGTGTGAAGGATTGAGAAAATACCAAGTGCCTTGTTGCAATGCACCAAATAGGGAATAGAACCTGGGACAAACAGTGGGACCAGTCTGGGGTCTGCGCTACAGCGAAATCAAGAAGTTTGCAGCAAAATATATTTTGCCAAAATTGTGGGTTGAGCTGGATGTGTCTTTTTTCAACCAGACTAACTATGTATGTATGGAATCTCTCCACTCATTCCAACCCATGTATTAAATGTTTATTGTAAAATCAAGACTTTATACCAGTGTTCTCCAAACTGCGGCCCGGGGGCTGGATGTGGCCCTTTGCTTGCTTTTATCCGGCCCTTGGGGCATTATTCTCCCCACTGTCAGCAACAGTGGGGAATTGGTCTTGCCACTGACACTGACAATGGTGCACTAGTCCTCTCACTGACACCAACTATGAGGCCCTATTCCTCCCATGGATACCAACAATGAGACACTACAGTATTACTCCCATTGATACCAACAATGGGGCACTATTCATCCCACTGACACCAACGATGAGGCACTTCAGTATTCCTCCCATTGATACCAGCAATGGGCCACTATTCCTCCCAATGACACCAATGATGGAGCACGATTCTTCCCACTGACACCATTGATGGGGCACTATTCCTCCCATTGATGGCAACAATGGGGCAAAATTCCTCCCACTGACACCAATGATGCGGCACTATTCCTCCTACTGATACCATTGATGGGGCACTGTTCCTCCCACTGATGTCAATGATGGGGCACATTTCCTCCCACTGACACCAACAATGGGAACTATTGGGGCACTATTCCTCCCACTGACACCAGTGATGGGGCACTATTTCTCCTATTGATAGCAATGACGGGGCACAATTCCTCCCACTGACACCAATGATGGGGCACTATTCCTTCCACTAAAACCCAATGCTGGGGCACTATTCCTCCAATTGATACTAATGATAGGACAATATTCCTCCCATTGATACCAACGATGGGGCACTTTTCCTCCCACTGGCACCAATGATGGGGAACTATTCCTCCCATTGATACCAGTGATGGGGCACTATTACACCCCCTAATACCAGTGATGGGGCACTATTCCTCCCACTGGCACCAATGATGGGGCTCTATTCCTACCACTGACTCCAATGATGGGGCACTATTCCTTCCATTGATACCAATGATGGGGCACTATTACACCCCCCTAATACCAATGATGGGGCATTGTTTAATCCCACTGATGTCCAGGACATTTTCCTCTCCTAGTGGTCAAAGTCTGGCACCTTAAAGTTTGAAGGACAGTAAAATGGCCATTTGTTTAGACAGTGCGTCTGCTCTATACAAATAGATAAAAAAAAGCTCTAAAGTATCAGTAAATAATTGGCCCAAAAAAGATTTTAGTTCACATTCAATGAAAACAAGCCATGCAATGAATTCAGTGAAAATGTCTTTTGTTGTTTTTTTGTTGTTTTTTTTCATAGAAACATATATTATTTGGGAGGTCGGTTGAATTCATTTTCATGCAATAATTCACTCGGCTTAGAACAAATGAATAACAGACTTCGCTGCCCTCTTTTATGACAATCCCACACGACACTAAGAGCTAACGGACGACCTCTGCTCAATGCCACTGAATTATGGGCGGCTGACCTTGGCGGAGGCATCGCGCACCACAAGTCATTTAAGTGATTGTGTCTCTCCGTATTTATGAGACGTAACAAGCGCTTACAAATGTTGTTCTTTGCGGAGAGGCAAGTCATGCGCTGTCAGCTCGCGCTTCACATTTATGAAGCCGTATTACAATGATGACTGATTAAAGGACGGCGGAAAGGGCTTCGACCTTTTGGGTTTAATCTCTCTGCTGCAACTTTGTTTTTCAAAGGCGTTCTCCAGGAAAACACAAATAAAAGTGACATTCACATATACACTCACTTTATTAGGTACACCCGTTCAATTTCTTGGTAGCACAAATTTCTAATCAGCCAATCACATGGCAGCAACTCATCGCATTTAGGCATCTGGACGTGGTGAAGATGACTTGCTGAAGTTCAAAACGAGCATCAGAATGGGGAAGAAAGGGGATTTATGTGACTTTGAACGTGGCATGGTTGTTGGTCAGTGGTGTATTTAGGTTTTGTGCTGCCCTAGGCTAGATTAAAACTCATGCACCCCCTCTAATTTAAATATGGCCCACCCCTTCCTGCCGGGGCCACACCCCCTTCCTGTTTAAGACCCACCCTATAATCGGTAAACCACACCCCTTCCTTTTTAGGCTCATTTGGCACCTTTCAGGGGGGAGGGGGGGAACGGGTACCTGTTTTTGACAGGTAACCTTCCCCACTTCCAGGAGACTGCGCTGCCCCCTCTGAAGTTCCCTCCTCCTTCCTCCACTGGGCCATTCAGAAAGCGCAACGCGCTTCGCACATGTGTAGTAGGGTACCGGCTTGTTTCCCTTACCATGAACGATGGTGGCAAAACCTGATTCGAAAATCAGCTGAGGTGTCAATATTTGGGGATCCCTGGACAGGTAAGTGTCCTGATATTAAAAGTCAGCAGCTACAGGATTTGTAGCTGCTGAGTTTTAATGTTTCATGATTTCAAACTCCTCTTTGATGAGTTTGAATTGATTTCAGCATTGATGGAGCACTTTATTGCAATATCATGATCTGCATATTAATGCACTTTCACTAAATATGGACTGTTTAATGGGTTTGCATTGATTTTAGCATGCATGGAGCGCTCAGCACATGCCAGAGGCAGCTGGTGCTCAAAATTTTTGGGGGGGGCGCAAACAAACTAATTCATTAAGAAAAAAAAACATCAATTGCAGCCTCACTGTGCCCATCAAACGCAGCCACTGTACCATCAAATGCAGCCGCTGTGCCATTAAATACAGCCACTGTGCCCCATCAATTGCAGCCACTGTGCCCCAACAAATGCAGCCACTGTGCCCATCAATTTTAGCCACTGTGCCATCAAACACAGCCACTGTGCCCATCAAATACAGCCATTGTGCCATCAAATGCCGCCACTGCCATCAACTGTGACCACTGTGCCCCATCAAATGCAGCCACTGTGCCCCATCAAACGCAGCCACTGTGCCCATCAATTGCAGCCACTGTGCCATCAAACACAGCCACTGTGCCCATAAAATACAGCCATTGTGCCATCAAATGCCGCCACTGTACTCATCAAATGCTGCCACTGTGCCCATCAAATGCTGCCATTGTGCCCATCAAATACCGCCACTGTGCCCATCAAATAATGCCACTGTGCCCATCAAATACCACCACTGTGCCATCAAATGCTGCCACTGTGCAATCAAATACTGCTACTGTGCCTCATCAAATGCTGCCACTGTGCCCATCAAATGCTGCCATCGTGCCCATCAAATACCGCCACTGTGCCCATCAAATAATGCCACTATGTCCATCAAATACTGCCACTGTGCCATCAAATGCTGACACTGTGACATCAAATACCGCCACTGTGCCCTATCAAATGCTGCTACAATGCCCATCAAATGCTGCCACTATGCCCATCAAATAATGCCACTGTGCCCATCAATTGTAGCCACCATGCCATCAAACGCAGCCACTGTGCCATCAAATGCAGCCACTGTGCCCATCAAATGTATCCACTGTGCCCCCTCAAATGCAGCCACTGTGCTCCATCAAAAGCAGCCACTGTGCCCTCAAACGCATCCACTGTGCCCTCAAACGCAGCCACTGTGCCCATTAATTGCAGCCACTGTGCCCATCAATTGTAACCACTGTGCCATCATACGCAGCCACTGTGCCCATGAAATACAGCCATTTAGCCATCAAATGCTGCCACTGTGCCCATCAAATGCTGCCACTGTGTCAATCAAATACAGCCACTGTGCCATCAAATGCTGCCACTGTGCCATGAAATACTGCCACTGTGCCCATCAAATGCTGCCACCGTGCCCAAATACCGCCAATGTGCCCATCAAATAATGCCATTGTGTCCATCAAATACCGCCACTGTGCCATCAAATGCTGACACTGTTCCATCAAATACCGCCACTGTACCCCATCAAATACTGCCACTGTATCCCATCAAATGCTGCCACGGTGCCCATCAAATGCTGCCACTGTGCCCATCAAATGCAGCCACTGTGCCCATCAATTGTAGACACCATGCCATCAAATGCAGCCACTGTGCCATCAAACGCAGCCACTGTGCCCATCAATTGTATCCACTGTGCCCCATCAAATGCAGCTACTGTGCCCTCAAACGCAGCCACTGTGCCCTCAAACGCAGCCACTGTGCCCATTAAATGCAGCCATTGTGCTCATCAATTTTAGCCACTGTGCCATCAAACACAGCCACTGTCCCCATAAAATACAGCCATTGTGCCATCAAATGCTGCCACTGTACTCATCAAATGCTGACACTGTGCCCATCAAATGCTGCCATCGTGCCCATCAAATGCTGCCATCGTGCCCATCAAATACCGTCACTGTTCCCATCAAATAATGCCACTGTGCCCATCAAATACCACCACTGTGCCATCAAATGCTGCCACTGTGCCATCAAATACCGCTACTGTGCCTCATCAAATGCTGCCACTGTGCCCATCAAATACCATCACTGTGCCCATCAAATAATGCCACTGTGCCCATCAAATACTGCCACTGCACCATCAAATACTGCCACTGTACCATCAAATGCTGACACTATGCCATCAAATACTGCCACTGGCCCATCAAATGCTGCCACTGTGACCATCAAATGCAGCCACTGTGCCCATCAATTGTAGCCACTGTGCCATCAAACAATTTTAGCATGCATGGAGTGCTCTGCACATGTCAGAGGCAGCTGGTGCTCAAAATTTTTTTGGGGGGCGCAAACAAACGAATTCATTAAGAAAAAAAAAACATCAATTGCAGCCTCACTGTGCCCATCAAACGCAGCCACTGTACCATCAAATGCAGCCACTGTGCCATTAAATACAGCCACTGTGCCCCATCAGTTGCAGCCACTGTGCCCCAACAAATGCAGCCACTGTGCCCATCAATTTTAGCCACTGTGCCATCAAACACAGCCACTGTGCCCATCAAATACAGCCATTGTGCCATCAAATGCCGCCACTGCCATCAATTGTGGCCACTGTGCCCCATCAAATGCAGCCACTGTGCCCCATCAAACGCAGCCACTGTGCCCTCAAACGCAGCCACTGTGCCCATCAAATGCAGCCACTGTGCCCATCAAATGCAGCCACTGTGCCCATCAATTGCAGCCACTGTGCTCATCAATTTTAGCCACTGTGCCATCAAACACAGCCATTGTGCCCATAAAATACAGCCATTGTGCCATCAAATGCCGCCACTGTACTCATCAAATGCTGCCACTGCGCCCATCAAATGCTGCCACTGTGCCCATCAAATGCTGCCATTGTGCCCATCAAATACTGCCACTGTGCCCATCAAATAATGCCACTGTGCTCATCAAATACCACCACTGTGCTCATCAATTTTAGCCACTGTGCCATCAAACACAGCCACTGTGCCCATAAAATACAGCCATTGTGCCATCAAATGCCGCCACTGTACTCATCAAATGCTGCCACTGCGCCCATCAAATGCTGCCACTGTGCCCATCAAATGTTGCCACTGTGCCCATCAAATGCTGCCATCGTGCCCATCAAATACCGCCACTGTGCCCATCAATTGTAGCCACCATGCCATCAAACGCAGCCACTGTGCCATCAAATGCAGCCACTGTGCCCATCAAATGTATCCACTGTGCCCCCTCAAATGCAGCCACTGTGCTCCATCAAAAGCAGCCACTGTGCCCTCAAATGCATCCACTGTGCCCTCAAACGCAGCCACTGTGCCCATGAATTGCAGCCACTGTGCCCATCAATTGTAGCCACTGTGCCGTCAAACGCAGCCACTGTGCCCATCAAATACAGCCATTTAGCCATCAAATAATGCCACTGTGTCCATCAAATACTGCCACTGTGCCATCAAATGCTGACACTGTGACATCAAATACTGCCACTGTGCCCTATCAAATGCTGCCACCATGCCCATCAAATGCTGCCACTGTGCCCATCAAATAATGCCACTGTGCCCATCAATTGTAGCCACCATGCCATCAAACGCAGCCACTGTGCCATCAAATGCAGCCACTGTGCCCATCAAATGTATCCACTGTGCCCCCTCAAATGCAGCCACTGTGCTCCATCAAAAGCAGCCACTGTGCCCTCAAATGCATCCACTGTGCCCTCAAACGCAGCCACTGTGCCCATGAATTGCAGCCACTGTGCCCATCAATTGTAGCCACTGTACACATCAAATGCTGCCACTGTGCCAATCAAATACAGCCACTGTGCCATCAAATTCTGCCACTGTGCCATGAAATACTGCCACTGTGCCCATCAAATGCTGCCACGGTGCCCATCAAATGCTGACACTGTGCTCATCAAATGCAGCCACTGTGCCCATCAATTGTAGACACCATGCCATCAAATGCAGCCACTGTGCCATCAAACGCAGCCACTGTGCCCATCAATTGTATCCACTGTGCCCCATCAAATGCAGCCACTGTGCCCCATCAAACGCAGCCACTGTGCCCTCAAACGCAGCCACTGTGCCCATCAAATGCAGCCATTGTGCCCATCAATTGCAGCCACTGTGCTCATCAATTTTAGCCACTGTGCCATCAAACACAGCCACTGTCCCCATAAAATACAGCCATTGTGCCATCAAATACTGCTACTGTACTCATCAAATGCTGCCACTGTGCCCATCAAATGCTGCCATCGTGCCCATCAAGTACCGTCACTGTTCCCATCAAATAATGCCACTGTGCCCATAAAATACCACCACTGTGCCATCAAATGCTGCCACTGTGCCATCAAATACCGCTACTGTGCCTCATCAAATGCTGCCACTGTGCCCATCAAATGCTGCCACCGTGCCCATCAAATACCGTCATTGTGCCCATCAAATACTGCCACTGTACCATCAAATACTGCCACTGTACCATCAAATGCTGACACTATGCCATCAAATACTGCCACTGTACCATCAAATGCTGCCACCGTGCCCATCAAATGCTGCCACTTTGACCATCAAATGCAGCCACTGTGCCCATCAATTGTAGCCACCATGCCATCAAACGCAGCCACTGTGCCATCAAACGCAACCACTGTGCCCATCAAATGTATCCATTGTGCCCTATCAAATGCAGCCACTGTGCTCCATCAAACGCAGCCACTGTGCCCTCAAACGCATCCACTGTGCCCTCAAACGCAGCCACTGTGCCCATTAATTGCAGCCACTGTGCCCATCAATTGTAGTCACTGTGCCATCAAACGCAGCCACTGTGCCCATCAAATACAGCCATTGTGCCATCAAATGCTGCCACTGTGCCCATCAAATGCTGCCATTGTGCCCATCAAATACAGCCACTGTGCCATCAAATGCTGCCACTGTGCCATGAAATACTGCCACTGTGCCCATCAAATGCTGCTACCGTGCCCATCAAATACTGCCACTGTGCCCATCAAATAATGCCACTGTGTCCATCAAATACTGCCACTGTGCCATCAAATGCTGACACTGTGCCATCAAATACCGCCACTGTGCCCCATCAAATGCTGCCACTGTGCCCATCAAATGCTGCCACTGTGCCATAGGTGTGTGCAGCCAATTGCATTAGGGTGTGCACCCCAAAGCTCAAACACACATGCACATGTATGTAGGTGTATATGTATATTACACACACACACACTCTTATGGCAGAGCCGATGCAGTGAAAGAGAGGTATGGTAGCACTTTATACACCTCAATACTGGGCACTTTCACCCCCTTCCTTCCCAGACCAATTTTCAGCTTTCAGTGCTCTCTCACTTTGAATGACAATTACTCAGTCATGCTACACTGTACCCAAATGAAATTTTTATCATTTTGTTCACACAAATAGAGCTTTCTTTTGGTGGTATTTATTCACCACTTCATTTTTTATTTTTTGTGATATAAGCGAAAAAAGAGCGAATATTTTGAAAAAAAAAACAAAATTTTCTACTTTCTCTTTTAAAAGAAACCAAAAAAATTTAATTTTGTCGAAAATTTAGGCAAAAATGTATTCTACCACATGTCTTTGGTAAAAAAAATCCTGATAATTGTATGATCATTGGTTTGTGTGAAAGTTATAGAGTCTACAAGCCATGCTACGCATTATTGAAAATGTATCAATCCTAATGCACTGATGGCCTAATGCACTGATCTCATTTCTTGAGGCCCTAAAATGTCAGGACAGTACAATAACCCCCCAAAAGACCCCTTTTTGGAAAGAAGACAGTCTGAGGTATTTAGTAAGAGGCATAGTGAATTTTTTGAAGTTGAAATTTTTTCCCCACAATGCTTTGGAAAATTAAGAAATATAGATTTTTTTTTTTTTCTTCACTAAATTGTCATATTTACAAGTTATTTCTCACACACGGTGCAGGCATAATTGCAATTACACCCCAAAATACATTCTGCTATTCGTCCTGAGTATGGCGATACCCCATGTGTGAGACTTTTCCACAGCCTGGCCACATACAGAGGCCCAACATCCATATAGCACCATCAGGCGTTCTAAAGGCATAAATTACACATTTCATTTTCTGAGTACCTATCACATTTTTGAAGGCCCTGGAGCACCAGGACAATGGAATTACCCACAAAATGACCCCATTTTGGAAAGAAAACAACACAATGTATATTCTATGAGGCATACTGAGTCTTTTGAACATGTCATTTCTTCCCACAAGTTTTTGGAAAATGTGGAAAGAAAATGAAAACCTATTTTTTTCTCACAAAGTTGTCAATTTAGAAGATCTTTCTAACACATAGCATGTACATAGCCAAAATGACACCCCAAAATACATTCTGCTATTCGTCCTGAGAATGGCGATACCCCATGTGTGAGACTTTTCCACAGCCTGGCCACATACAGAGACCCAACATCCATATAGCACCATCAGGCGTTCTAAAGGCATAAATTACACATTTCATTTCCTGAGTAGGGATGAGCCGAACACCCCCCGGTTCGGTTCGCACCAGAACCCGCGAACGGACCGAAAGTTCGCACGAACGTTAGAACCCCATTGACGTCTATGGGACTCGAACGTTCGAAATCAAAAGTGCTCATTTTAAAGGCTAATTTGCATGGTATTGTCCTAAAAAGGGTTTGGGGACCCGGGTCCTACCCCAGGGGACATGTATCAATGCAAAAAAAACTTTTAAAAACGGCCGTTTTTTCGGGAGCAGTGATTTTAATGATGCTTAAAGTAAAAAAAAAAAAGTGAAATATTCCTTTAAATATCGTACCTGGGGGGTGTCTATAGTATGCCTGTAAAGTGACGCATGTTTCCCATGTTTAGAACAGTCCCTGCACCAAATGTCATTTTTAAAGGAAAAAATCTCATTTAAAACTGCTTGCGGGTTTAATGTCATGTCGGGTCATGGCAATATGGATGAAAATCAGTGAGACAAACGGCATGGGTACCCCCCAGTCCATTACCAGGCCCTTTGGGTCTTGTATGGATATTAAGGGGAACCCCGCACCCAAATTAAAATAAGGAAAGGTGTGGGGCCACCAGGCCCTATATACTCTGAACAGCAGTATACAGGCGGTGCAAACAAGACAGGGACTGTAGGTTTGTTGTTAAGTAGAATCTGTTTGTAATTTTGAACATTTTTAACGTGTTTAGCTCCAGCCAAAAAATCTTTTCTAAGCTTTTTGGAAAACATAGGGAAGGGTTATCACCCCTGTGACATTTGTTTTGCTGTCTTTCCTCCTCTTCAGAAGATTTCACCTCACTTTTTTGTCCCAATGAAAAATGTTTTTTGAAAATTTGGGTTTTTTTGTGGAACAAGGATTGGAAAGCATCAGTGGAAAGGAGAAATTGTTTTCCCATATTAACTCTTACAGGAGAGAATTTCCCTTCCTAGGGGTAGATTTCATCTCACTTCCTGTTGTCTCCTTCCGTTTGCAAGTAGGAGTCGTTTGTAAGTTAGATGTTTGAAAGTAGGGTCCTGCCCTATATACTCAGCAGAAATTTGGGCCTTAGGTGTTGCTGTGGCCACAACACTGTAAGCCCTCACAGGGCCCTGCTGTGAAATATTAGATCAAGAATTGTAATTACATGCCCCTGTTGAACAGGAGCTGAAAAATTAGGCCTTAGGCACTGGTGCTGGTGCCACAACACTGCAACCCCTCACAGACACTCTAGTTGGAACGCAGGAACGAGCCCTGCTGCAAATTATTGCTTCAAAAATTGTAATTACACGCCCCTGTTAGACAGGGGCAGAAAAATTGGGCCTTAGGCACTGGTGCTGGTGCCACAACACTGCAACCCCTCACAGACACTCTAGTTGGAATGCAGGAACGAGCCCTGCTGCAAAGTATTACATCAAAAATTGTAATTACACGCCCCTGTTAAACAGGGGCTGAAAAATTGTGCCTTAGGCACTGGTGGTGGCGCCCAGAACCAAAAATGTTCTTACAAGCTATCAGCGTGATGATTGAGGAGGAAGAGGATAATTACTCAGGGATAGTCACTCAGCATCAGCATAGGCAGTCTTTGAAGGGATCTGAGATTTCAAAAAAAATTATTCGGTTACATCAGCATCAGGTGCTTGGTAGCTGGTGGTGATCCAAGACTCATTCATTTTTATGAAGGTCAGCCGATCGACCGAGTCGGTGGACAGACGCACCCTGTGATCGGTTACCACGCCTCCAGCAGCACTGAATGTGCGTTCCGAAAGAACGCTGGATGCAGGACAGGCCAGTAGCTCAATTGCATACTGTGCAAGCTCTGGCCAGTGATCCATCCTCAAGACCCAGTAACCCAGAGGATTTTCGGTGGGAAAGGTGTCCAAGTCTGATCTTGCCCCTAGGTATTCCTGCACCATGTAAAACAGACGCTGGCGATGGTTGCTGGAACCGATCATACCTTGGGGCTGCGGACCAAAAAATTGTCTGAACGCATCGGTCAGACGGCCACCTTCTCCACCGCTCCTTCTTTGACTGACCGAAGCCTCAGCAACACGTTGTCCAGAAACAGGAGTTTGTAACCTCCCAGTCTCTGGGAACGCGTTGCACAGACCTTTCTGCAAGGCCTCCCGAAGATGTTTCATCCTCTGCTCCCTCTGCGATGGCAAGATAAGGTCCGCAACCTTACCCTTGTAACGTGGATCAAGGAGGGTTGCCAGCCAGTATTGGTCCTTCTCCTTGATACCACGAATACGAGGATCCTTACGCAGGCTTTGCAGGATCAGGGAGGCCATGCAGCGTAGGTTTGCTGAGGCATTCGGTCCGGAGTCCTCTGGGTCACTAAGAACGACATGGTCCGCAGCCACCTCCTCCCAGCCACGTACAAGTCCATGTGTTTCTTGGGACTGATCCCTTAAAGACTGCTGCTGATGCTGAGTGCCAGGCTCCACCTCCATACTGACACAATCTTCCTCCTCCTCCTCTTCCTCCTCGTCCTCTTCCTGTGTGATCGGCGGGCACGCAGGAACACTGTCTGGATAAAGGGGGCCTTGAGAGCTAAGGAAGTCCTCCTCTTCCTGCCTCTGTTCTGCCTCAAGTGCCCTGTCCATTATTCCACGCAGCGTGTGCTCCAACAGGTGGACAAGGGGGACAGTGTCACTGATGCATGCACTGTCACTGCTCACCATCCTCGTGGCCTCCTCGAATGGTGACAGGACAGTGCATGCATCCCTGATCATGGCCCACTGGCGTGGGGAAAAAAAACCAAGCTCCCCTGACCCTGTCCTGGTGCCATAGTCGCACAGGTACTCATTGATGGCCCTCTGCTGCGTGTGCAGCCGCTGCAGCATGGCCAACGTTGAGTTCCACCTGGTGGGCATGTCACAGATTAGGCGGTTCTTGGGCAGGTTAAACTCCTTTTGGAGGTCCGTCAGCCGAGCACTGGCATTATATGACCGGCGGAAATGCACACAGACTTTCCTGGCCTGCCTCAGGACATCCTGTAAGCCCGGGTACCTGCCCAAGAACCGCTGCACCACCAAGTTAAGGACGTGAGCCAAACAGGGCACATGGGTCATTTGTCCCTGTCGGAGGGCAGAGAGGAGGTTGGTGCCATTGTCGCAAACCACCATTCCTGCCTTAAGTTGGCGTGGCGTCAACCACCTCTGAACCTGCCCCTGCAGAGCTGACAGAACCTCTGCCCCAGTGTGGCTCCTGTCCCCCAAGCACACCAGCTCAAGCACCGCATGGCATCTTTTGGCCTGCGTACTTGCGTAGCCCCTTGAACGCCTACGGAGCACCGCTGGTTCCGAGGAAGAGGCCATGGAGGAAGAAGAAGAGGAGGGGGTGGAGGAGAGAGGTGTGTCACAATCAGCATTTTGGAGGCGTGGTGGCGGAACAACCTCCAACACTACTGCACCTTGTCCTGCATCCTTCCCAGCTGCCAGCAGAGTCACCCAATGCGCCGTGAAACTTAGGTAACGTCCCTGTCCATGCCTGCTGGACCATGAGTCAGCGGTAATATGCACCTTACCGCTGACCGCCCTGTCCAGCGAGGCATGGACATTGCCTTCCACATGCCGGTAGAGAGCCGGAATCGCCTTCCGTGAGAAAAAGTGGCGTTTGGGTACCTGCCACTGAGGAACCGCACATTCCACAAACTCACGGAAGGGGGCAGAGTCTACCAACTGAAAAGGCAGCAGTTGAAGTGCTAGCAATTTTGCCAAGCTAGCATTCAACCGCTGGGCATGTGGATGGCTGGGAGCAAACTTCTTTCGGCGGTGCAGCAGCTGGGGCAGGGAAATTTGCCTGGTACAATCTGACGTCGGTGTACCAAAAGCAGATTGCCCACAAGTACTTGGCTGTGACACACCTAATTCTACACCTTCATTCCTCTCACTGCAGGTCTCAGAGAGGACTGAAGGTCTAGTGGGGTTGGAAATCTCAGCTGATGAGGAGCAAGGAGAGATCCTCTTTGTTCTTTGGTGTGGGTCTTTTAGATACGCTTGCCAACGAACTGCATGGCAGGTCAACATATGTCTGGTCAAGCATGTGGTACCCAAGCGGGAGATATTTTGGCCACGCGAGATACGCTTGAGACATATGTTGCAAATAGCAGCGGTGCGATCTGATGCACTCGTCTCAAAAAAGGCCCACACCAAAGAACTTTTTGAATAACGCGCAGAGACTGCAGCGCCCTGCACATGTGGAGCTTTGGGGTGTGATGCAGTCAATGTGCTGCCCTTAGGCTGGCCCCTGGAGGGCATCCTGCCTCGTTGGTGATGTGCTGCCGCCTCCTCCTCCTCCTCCTCCTCCTCCTCCTCCTCTCTCCTATCAGGCACCCACGTTGAGTCAGTGACCTCATCATCCCCTCCCTCCTCATCACTGGAGCAAACCTGGCAGTATGCTGCAGCAGGGGGAGCATGACTGCCAGATTGCTGTCCTTCTTGGGCACCCCCTCTGTCCGCGCTCATGTTACTGCCTTCATCGAGCTCAGTATCGTCATCAGAGCCTTCCAAACGCTGGGCATCCTCCTGGAGCATGTACCCAACACTGTGGTCAAACAGTTCGAGGGAATCCTCATGAGGACATGGTGGAGCTAGGGAAGGAGTCACTGATGACATTGAGCTGAGGGAAGAGGCCGCTGCTTTGCCAGACAAAGCACCCTGGGCATGGGTGAGAGAGGATGAGGAGGATGAGGACGGCTTGGTCATCCACTCGACCAAGTCTTCCGCATGTTGCGGCTCAACATGGCCAGCTGCCGAAAAAAAGGCCAAGCGTGTCCCATGGCCACGTGCTGATGAGGATGCACCGTCTCCACGACCAGCACTAGACACAGAGCCTGCTTGCCCTCTCTTATTGGCTTGTGACTGTCTGCCTCTCCTTCTTGGCCTTCCAGACATACTAATGGCCTGTAGCTGCACTAAGCTGGGATAGAACACCTGTAATTTTCTTCAAGTAGCTTTATATACTGTAACCAGACAAGCCTGCCTGTCAGTAGGAAGATAACAGGAACGGATCTAGCTGAACACTGTGAGCAGGACGCACTGTACTAAATGTAAATAGTCTAGCTGCCTGACCGTGGTACTAATAGGATCAAATAGAACACCTGTAATTTTCTTCAGGTAGCTTTATATACTGTAACCAGACAAGCCTGCCTGTCAGTAGGAAGATAACAGGAACGGATCTAGCTGTACACTGTGAGCAGGACGCACTGTACTAAATGTAAATAGTCTAGCTGCCTGACCGTGGTACTAATAGGATCAAATAGAACACCTGTAATTTTCTTCAGGTAGCTTTATATACTGTAACCAGACAAGCCTGCCTGTCAGTAGGAAGATAACAGGAACGGATCTAGCTGTACACTGTGAGCAGGACGCACTGTACTAAATGTAAATAGTCTAGCTGCCTGACCGTGGTACTAATAGGATCAAATAGAACACCTGTAATTTTCTTCAGGTAGCTTTATATACTGTAACCAGACAAGCCTGCCTGTCAGTAGGAAGATAACAGGAACGGATCTAGCTGAACACTGTGAGCAGGACGCACTGCACTAAATGTAAATAGCAGGAACGGATCTAGCTGAACACTGTGAGCAGGACGCACTGCACTAAATGTAAATAGCAGGAACGGATCTAGCTGAACACTGTGAGCAGGACGCACTGCACTAAATGTAAATAGCAGGAACGGATCTAGCTGAACACTGTGAGCAGGACGCACTGCACTAAATGTAAATAGCAGGAACGGATCTAGCTGAACACTGTGAGCAGGACGCACTGCACTAAATGTAAATTGCAGGAACGGATCTAGCTGAACACTGTGAGCAGGACGCACTGCACTAAATGTAAATAGCAGGAACGGATCTAGCTGAACACTGTGAGCAGGACGCACTGCACTAAATGTAAATTGCAGGAACGGATCTAGCTGAACACTGTGAGCAGGACGCACTGCACTAAATGTAAATAGTCTAGAAGATAACAGGAACGGATCTAGCTGAACACTGTGAGCAGGACGCACTGCACTAAATGTAAATAGCAGGAACGGATCTAGCTGAACACTGTGAGCAGGACGCACTGCATTAAATGTAAATAGTCTAGATAGAAGATAACAGGAACGGATCTAGCTAAACTGAATACAGTGTATATATATATATGCAACACCTGGGATGCATATATATACACAATACACTGTAAGTGCAGCTAACTGACTGACTGTTCTGCCTAATCTATCTAACTCAAATCAAATGACACTGTCTCTCTCTCTCTCTATCTCTCAGCACACCGGAACACACACTACACAGGGCCGCCGTGCAGGCGGCCTTATATAGTGTGGGGTGTGTACTAAATCCCCTGAGCCATAATTGGCCAAAGCCACCCTGGCTTTGGCCAATTACAGCTCTCTCTACTGACGGCGCTGTGATTGGCCAAGCATGCGGGTCATAGTGCATGCTTGGCCAATCATCAGCCAGCAATGCACTGCGATGCCGCAGTGAATTATGGGCCGTGACGCGCCACACGAATTTAGCGCGAACGGCCCATAACGTTCGCAATTCGGCGAACGATCGAACAGCCGATGTTCGAGTCGAACATGGGTTCGACTCGAACACGAAGCTCATCCCTATTCCTGAGTACCTATCACATTTTTGAAGGCCCTGGAGCATCAGGACAATGGAATTACCCACAAAATGACCCCATTTTGGAAAGAAAACAACCCAATGTATATTCTATGAGGCATACTGAGTCTTTTGAACATGTCATTTCTTTCCACAAGTTTTTGGAAATAGTGGAAAGAAAATGAAAACCTATTTTTTTCTCACAAAGTTGTCAATTTAGAAGATCTTTCTAACACATAGCATGTACATAGCCAAAATGACACCCCAAAATACATTCTGCTATTGGTCCTGAGTATGGTGATACCCCATATGTGAGACTTTTCCACAGCCTGGCCACATACAGAGGCCCAACATCCATATAGCACCATCAGGCGTTCTAAAGGCATAAATTACACATTTCATTTCCTGAGTACCTATCACATTTTTGAAGGCCCTGGAGCACCAGGACAATGGAATTACCCTCAAAATGACCCCATTTTGGAAAGAAAACAACCCAATGTATATTCTATGAGGCATAATGAGTCTTTTGAACATGTCATTTCTTTCCACAAGTTTTTGGAAAATGTGGAAAGAAAATGAAAACCTATTTTTTTCTCACAAAATTGTCAATTTAGAAGATCTTTCTAACACATAGCATGTACATAGCCAAAATGACACCCCAAAATACATTCTGCTACTCGTCCTGAGTGTGACGATACCCCATGTGTGAGACTTTTCCACAGCCTGGCCACATACAGAGGCCCAACATCCATATAGCACCATCAGGCGTTCTAAAGGCATAAATTACACATTTCATTTCCTGAGTACCTATCACATTTTTGAAGGCCCTGGAGCACCAGGACAATGGAATTACCCACAAAATGACCCCATTTTGGAAAGAAAACAACCCAATGTATATTCTATGAGGCATAATGAGTCTTTTTAACATGTAATTTCTTTCCACAAGTGTTTGGAAAATGTGGAAAGAAAATGAAAACCTATTTTTTTTCTCACAAAGTTGTCAATTTAGAAGATCTTTCTTACACATAGCATGTACATAGCCAAAATGACATCCCAAAATACATTCTGCCACTCGTCCTGAGTATGGCGATACCCCATGTGTGAGACTTTTCCACTACCTGGCCACATACAGAGGCCCAACATGCAAGTAGCACCTCCAGGCTTCTAACACATAGCATGTACACACCAAGAATTACACCCCAAAATACATTCTGCTGAGCAAAAGGTAAAAAAAAAAAGCTCACCTGTGGTTTTAGCAGGCAGGAATACCGTTCCAGAGCAGCCAAAGCATTTGTTCAGACAGCCAAAGGAAATGTCCAGGAATTGTCCAGGCAGCAGACAGATATGGAAAAGTATGAACATGGTTCAGTACAGTCCAAGGTTTAGCAGGCAGTTCAGGTAACAGGCATAGGCATGGCCAGTCCAGGTGGTAGGCAAAGGCATGGCAAGGTCATGTGGCAGGCAAATGCATGGCAAGGTCATGTGGCAGGCAAAAGGCATGGCCAGTTCAGGTGGCAGCAGGCAGCACTTTGTACATTGGGCCTTGGTCAGGTAAGACCTGAGGACAGGGGTAGAGGCTTCTTCCCACCCAAATCTCTACGAAGCCTCCGAGTCTCCAGACCCTAATCCGAGAAAACTAAAAACCCGGAGAAAAATGTTTTCTCCACTCGGAAAACCTTTTCTGGAGCCCCTCACATATGTGAGACCCCTGTGCTGTACAGTGGCAGGGCAAATGATCAGTTCAGGAGGCAGGCAAAAATCATGGTCATTTAACAGTCCGGGTCAATTCACGTTGAAGGCAGAAAGATGTTTGGCAGAGGCATAGTCGTTAACAGTCCGGGTCAATTTACGTTGAAGGCAGAAACATGTTTGGCAGAGGCATAGTCGTTAACAGTCCGGGTCATTCACAGAAATGGCAGATAGTGGAAAAAAATCACCTTCACTGCACTAATAGTGTAGTGAAGTATGATAGCTCCGATAGCATGTTCCAATACAGAGCCCTGGCTCGGAGGGACATTCGGGACAGTAGTATCGGGTGTCACGGCGAATTCCTCTACTTGCACATACACGACATTTTTTTTGGGGTTTGCGACCTGTTTGGGTAAGAGGGAGGATTTCGGGAAAGTGCCTTTCATGGAGTCTGGCTAACGCATCGGAGCGAATTAGTTGAGGGGCTTGGCCTTGGGGATAGAGAAGGGCTGTGAAAACTTCTTCTTGGAATTTTAGATAGGGTAGGGAACTTTGGGTGCACTTAGAAAAAATGATATAGGAATTAAATAGGGCAAGTTGCATCAAATAAATGGCGACTTTCTTGTACCAAAATAGTGATCTCCTGGTGGCCAAGTAGGGCTGCATCATCTGGTCGTTCATATCCACCCCCCCCATGTATAGGTTGTACTCATGCACACATTTTGGCTTCTGTATGGGGCCTCCTCTTCTCTGAAGTTCCACCAAGGTGTCGTCATGTATTGTTGAAAGGATGTAGACATCTCTTTTTTTATCTCTCCACTTCACCGCTAGTACTTCTTCAGTTCGCATACTGGCCATTTCACCCTTCCTTAATTTCTTGGTGACCAATCTTTGTGGGAAGCCTTTGCGGTTGGTCCGTGCTGTCCCACAGGCCACAGTGTTCTTCAGGTACAAATGGCGGAAAAGTGGGAGACTAGTGTAGAAATTGTCTACGTAAAGGTGGTAACCTTTCCCAAGTAATGGTTGGATCAGCTGCCAGACAATTTTGCCACTTGTTCCCATGTAGGTAGGGCATCCAGGGGGGTTTAGCTGTCTGTCTTTTCCCTCATAAATCATAAAATCATATGTGTAACCCGTGGCCCTGTCACACACCTTATAAAATTTTACCCCACGTCTGGCTCTTTTACTGGGGAGGTATTGTTTTATTCCCAGTCTTCCGGTGAAGTGCACCAGGGATTCATCCACACATATGTTTCTATCAGGGGTAAACATCTCCTTGAAGCTGGCGCAAAAAAAATTGATTAGGGGCCGAATTTTGAATAACTTATCGTAACTGGGATGATTTCGAGGGAGGCATTGGGCATTGTTATTGAAGTGTAAAAATCTCATGATCATCTCATAACGGGTTCTGGGCATAAATGACGAATAGATCGGCATGTGGTGGATAGGTTGGGTAGACCAGTAGGAATGGAGTTCATTTTTTTTTGTCAGCCCCATGTTGAGGGTTAGGCCAAGGAAAATTTTAAATTCTTCTACGGTGAGGGGTTTCCAAACAAAAGGACGGGCATATGAGGAACTGGGATTGTTGGCTATGTGTTGGCTGGCGTATAGATTACATTGCTCCACAATGTAGGTTAGGAGTTCATTGGTAAAAAATAAATGAAAATAATAAAGTGGGGTTACATTTTCCGTCTGCATCTGAGGGCCTGGCTGGGCTGTGAAAAGGGGTATTACAGGTTCTACTGATGTATCGGGCAGCCATGTTGGATACAGTAGAACATCTGGGAGGCTAGTATGGGCACTGCCTCGTTGATGGGATCCGTTGCTAGCATCTGGCCTATCTTCTAGGAAGGTTGCAGAAGTGCTGGTGGATGCCCGCCTATCCCGAAGTGCTGCGCTGCTGGTGGATGCCTGCTGGTGGATGCCCTGGAGTGCTGCGCTACTGGTGGATGCCTGCATGTCATCCTGGAGTGCTGGGCTGCTGGTGGATGCCTGCATATCATCCTGGAGTGCTGCGCTGCTGGTGGATGCCTGCTGGTGGATGCCCTGGAGTGCTGCGCTGCTGGTGAATGCCTCCTCCTGCTCATTTCTCCTGATTCTCCTTGTTAGGATTGTATCTTCCTCTGTTTCCAACTCGGAGCCACTGCTTTCCACTGGCTCATAGTCACTATCCGAGTCTGACGGAGAGAATTCCCCGCTACTCTCGTCCGACATACTCTGGAGTATTTGGAGAGCCTCCTCTGCGCTGTAAGACCTTTTTGTCATGTTGGCGGGCAGATGTGTCAGATGGCAGGCGGCAGATGTGCCAGATGGTGGGCGGCTGTGCCAGATGGTGGGTGGCAGATGTGCCTGATCGTGGGCAGATGGCGGCTGGCAGATGTGCCTAATGGCGGGCGGGCAGATGTGCCTGATGATGGTGGGCGGCTGATGTGTCAGCTGTTGACGGGCTGATGTGTCAGCTGATGACGGGCTGATGTGTCAGCTGATGACGGTGTCAGATGGCGGGCGACAGATGTGCCTGATGGCGGGCGGCAGATGTGCCTGATGACTGGCGGGCAGATGTGCCTGATGACTGGCGGGCAGATGTGCCTGATGACTGGCGGGCAGATGTGCCTGATGACTGGCGGGCAGATGTGCCTGATGACTGGCGGGCAGATGTGCCTGATGGCAGGCGGGCAGATGTGCCTGATGGCAGGCGGGCAGATGTGCCTGATGACTGGCGGGCAGATGTGCCTGATGGCAGGCAGGCAGATGTGCCTGATGATGGTGGGCAGCTGATGTGTCAGCTGTTGACGGGCTGATGTGTCAGCTGATGACAGGCTGATGTGTTAGCTGTTGACGGTGTCAGATGTGCCTGATGGCGGGCGGCAGATGTGCCTGATGACTGGCGGGCAGATGTGCCTGATGACTGGCGGGCAGATGTGCCTGATGACTGGCGGGCAGATGTGCCTGATGACTGGCGGGCAGATGTGCCTGATGGCAGGCGGGCAGATGTGCCTGATGGCGGGCAGATGTGCCTGATGGCAGGCGGGCAGATGTGCCTGATGACGACGGGCTGATGTGCCGGCTGTTGGCGGACAGATGTGCCCGCTGTTGGCGGACAGATGTGCCAGTTGTTGACGGGCAGATGTTCACTGACAGGTGTTTTCACTGTTTGGGGACACTGTGTTTTGGGGACACTGTGTTTTGGGGACACTAGCTGGGTGATCAGTGGGTAAACAGCAGACAAACAGCTTTATTACTCACTGATCTCCTGGCTGCAGCACAGATCTCTCTTCCTCTCCTCACTGACAGGCTCTGTGTGAGGAGAGGAAGAGATGAGAGCAGTTACTACGCTCTCTATTTACATTACATGACGACTGTGATTGGACACAGTCGTCATGTGATCAGGAGGGCCAATCACAGGGCCCTCCTGTGTTGTGCTGTCTCTGGGGGACACAGGCAGATCGGGATCGCGCCGCTGCGCGGGCACGTGGCGGCGCGATCTCCTGTCATCTGCCACCCCCTCCCCCTTGTTTACTATACGATGGCTGTGATTACACACAGCCATCGTGCGGATCAGGAGGGCAAATCACATTGCCCTCCTGCCGCTCTGAGATGCGGCGTGTCCGAGTGACACGCGCGCATCGGGATTGCGCGGCTGCGCGGGAGCGCGCCCGCGTGATCCCGCTCCTTCTGAAGGACGTTCGGGAACGTCCAGTCAGAAGGAGGGAGCTCCCACCCGGCCGTATATGTGCAGTGGCCGGGTGGGAAGTGGTTATTAATGGCAGAACTGGTCAGAGGGAGATATTTCCCATCTCCCCGCCGGCACACAGAGTGATAATGCTAATGCGCTTGGGGTGATTAGGGTGTGCCCAGGCACACCTGGCACACCCCCTGCGCACACCTATGCACTGTTCCCATCAAATGCAGCCACCGTGCCCATAAATTGTAGCCACCATGCCATCAAATGCAGCCACTGTGTCATCAAACGCAGCCACTGTGCCCATCAATTGTATCCACTGTGCCCCATCAAATGCAGCCACTGTTCCCCATCAAACGCAGCAACTGTGCCCTCAAAAGCAGCCACTGTGCCCTCAAACGCAGCCACTGTGCCCATCAAATGCAGCCACTGTGCCCATTAATTTCAGCCACTGTGCCCATCAATTGTAGCCACTTTGCCATCAAACGCAGCCATTGTGCCCATCAAATACAGCCATTGTGCCATCAAATGCTGCCACTGTGCCCATCAAATGCTGCCACTGTGTCCATCAAATACAGCCACTGTGCCATCAAATGCTGCCACTGTGCCATGAAATACCGACACTGTGCCCATCAAATGCTGCCACTGTGCCATGAAATACCACCACTGTGCCCATCAAATGCTGCCACCGAGCCCATTAAATAATGCCACTGTGTCCCATTAAATACTGCCACTGTGCCATCAAATGCTGCCACTGTGCCCATCAATTGTAGCCACTGTGCCATCAAATGCAGCCACTGTGCCATCAAATACAGCCATTGTACCATCAAATGCTGCCACAGTGCCCATCAAATGCTGCCACTGTGCCCATCAAATACAGCCACTGTCCCATCGAATGCTGCCACTGTGCCATTAAATGCCGCCACTGTGCCCATCAAATGCTGCCACCGTGCCCATCAAATACCGCCACTGTGCCCATCAAATAATGCCACTGTGCCCATCAAATACCACCACTGTGCCATCAAATGCTGCCAATGTGCCATCAAATACCACCACTGTGTCCCATTAATTGCTGCCACTGTGCCCATCAAATGCTGCTGCCACCATGCCCATCAAATACCGCCACTGTGCCCATCAAAATGCTGCCACTGTGCCATAAAATACCGCCACTGTGCCCATCAAATGCTGCCACTGAGCTTATCAAATAATGCCACTGTGTCCCATTAAATACTGCCACTGTGCCATCAAATGCTGCCACTGTGTCCATCAATTGTAGCCACTGTGCCATCAAATGCAGCTACAGTGCCATCAAATACAGCCATTGTGCCATCAAATGCTGCCACAGTGCCCATAAAATGCTGCCACTGTGCCCATCAAATACAGCCACTGTGCCATTGAATGCTGCCACTGTGCCATGAAATACCGCCACTGTGTCCCATCAGTTGCTGCCACTGTGCCCATCAAATGCTGCTGCCACCATGCCCATTAAATACCGCCACTGTACCCATCAAATGCCGCCACTTTGCCCATTAAAAGTTAACACTGTAACACTGATATCATTTATTCAATTTTATCTGCTTTCCTGGCCTGGGGGTTTTCCTCGTGCTCCTCTCTCTCCTCCTCCTGTCGTCACAGCCAGACCCCGCCCCGGTGCAGAGGAGTAGAAAGCCGCGCAGAGGAGGGTAGGCGGAGCATAAGGCTCCACCTCCACCAGTCACCTTACATGCAATGACCAGAGAGATAAGTTCCTCAGTATGTGGAGATAATACAATATGATTGCGTGTATGCAGTGGCACTCAGTAACTTTATGCGCCTTGGTAGCTTTAACAGTCCAACATAGAGAGGGTATAACGTATCACTTGTCTGACAAAGACAAGGTAGAAGGATAATGCCTGAAGGCTCTCACCACTCCATGATTGTTGTTGCGATGGAGATGATATGTTCCTTCAGAGACTCTGCAGTCAGCGGTAGGCAAGTCCTAAGTATATTCTCGTATTGGTTGCGTCGGCTCAATCTCAAGTGGCGACTAGACAGTCAGACGTTAGTACGTCAGATCCAGGAGCCCGTCAGTAAGTGTACCATAAACTCATCCGGTCAGTCCATGCGAGCGGATCGGCTCAAAGTTGCGCACGCTTGTTGGAACACATGGTGGAGTGCAGGGTGGAGATGGCTCTGCCTACATTACCAAACCATCAATACCAGATCACTTAGGTCCTGTAAGTTGCAAGGCGGAGCCTCCTCAGGAGATGGCTCTGCCTACATTACCAAACCATCAATACCAGATCACTTAGGTCCTGTAAGTTGCAAGGCGGAGCCTCCTCAGATCGGACTTGTTTTTTCAGTGCATCCTTGTAATATCCTGCTGAAACAGGCCACTGCCATCCGGGAATATCATTTCCATTAAAGGAGTGTACTTGGTCACTAACAATGTTTAGGTAGGTAGTACGCGTCAAGTAATATCCACATTAATGGCAGGATCCAAGCTTTCCCAGCAGAACATTGCCCAAAGCATCACACTGCCTCCACCAGCTTGTCTTCTTCCCATACTGCATCTTGGTGCCATCTCTTCCCTGGTAAGTGATGCACACGTACCCGGCCATCCACATGATGTAAAAAGAAAACGTGATTCATCAGAACAGGCCACCTTCTTCCATTGCTCCGTGCTCCAGTTCTGATGCTCATGTGCCCATTGTAGACACTTTGGTTGTGGACACGGGACAGCATGGGCACTCTGACCGGTCCGCGTCTAAGCAGCCCCAAACACAACAAACTGTGATGACCATTTTTTATGCTTCCAGCACATCAACTTCTGGGACAGCATGTTTACAACTGCCTAATTTATTCCACTGACTTTCGGGTGCCATTGTCATGAGATAACCAATGTTAATTACTCAACCTGTCAGTGGTCATAAGCTTATGGCTGATGGTGTATATGGAGATGACCATACATGGTCAGAGACATCACAGGGATCCTGGGGGGGAACCTTATGGCATTTTTTTGAGTGGGGTTCCCCTTAAAAATCAAGGAGTGAACCCCATGCCATTTTTTTGTGGGGGTGGTCCTCCATTAACATTTATATCAGACCCTCATGTAGGGTAAGGGAATCCCTGGCTTCTTTGTCTACCAACAGAATAAAGAGGCTGGAAGCTGTCATTTTGCCGGCAATTTAAGCACACTTTTTTCTTTGTGTTGCTGTAGTAGGTTGTAAACATCGAACAGATGTGACACTTCCCAGGCTGGGTCAGGTCATTCCCCAGACACGGTATTTGATGTTGTTCTGCATTTTTATTGTTTCACTTTAACCACTTGACCTCCGGAAGGTTTTACCCCCTTTATGACCAGACCATGTTTTAATATTCAGCACCGCGTTACTTTAACTAACAATTGCGCGGTCATGCAACACTGTACACAAATTAAATTTATATAATTTTTTTCACACAAATAGAGCTTTCTTTTGGTGGTATTTAATCACCACATTTTTTTGTTTTTTTATAATATATAAATGAAAATAGACCAAAAAGTTTGAAAACAAACAATATTTTCTGTTATAAAACATATCTAATAAAATCAAATTTCTTCATATATTTAAGCCAAAATGTATTCTGCTACATGTCTTTGGTAAAAATAAAATCCCAATAAGTATATAACAATTGGTTTGTGTAAAAGTTATAGCATCTACAAACTATGGGATATATACTGGAATTTATGCAGCTAGTATAGACACTATACCAGTAATGGCGGTGATCAGAAACTTATACTGTGACTGTGATAGTGCAGTGGGCAATCTGGGGCTGCACTAATAAAAAATTATTCTGTTGGCTTGTAATTTTAACAAAAAAATGTTATAATTTTCAACAAATAAATAAATGTTAATTAATTTACTTTAATATTTTAAGTACCTTACTTCATTTTCATTAGTTCTTAAAACACACCTTTTTACATTTACAAAAATAATGTATAATATTGAGTAATCTAGACAAAACTTTTAAGGTATATTCTAATTGAGTTACATTTACTTATATAAAATGATCTTTTCATTTGACTGAAATTTAAGCAGATGTTTGCCAAACGTGAAACCGCACGAGTTTTTATGCTGTAATTTTAGAGAGTTTGATGTCTTTTGGAAGATGTTTACATTTACATTTAATGCTATAATATAATAATATTACATTTGTAACACTTTATAAATAAGAAATGTTATTTTTTTTTGAAAGCCTGTTTCATGAGACTATTCCTTTTTTTAAAACCATATTATTGTATTATTATTATTATTATATAAAAAAACTTGCAAACATATATCATACTTGATTTGATTGTAGCCTGAAAAATTGTATGTTTGTGCAAATAAAAAAAAGTATCACGGACAGTAAACATATATCAAAAACATTTGGAAAATATGTTTTACTAACTTAAAAAAATTGAGTATGTTACAAATAAAAAAATGAGTTAAAATCACTTAAAATTATGGTTCCAGACAAGTTAATACACTGTAAAAATTATTGTGCTGGGTCTACTCAAAAAAAAAATTGAGGCAACTATTTGCATCAGCTTTTTAAGTACTGTCAACTAAACTTATTGTTTTCACACTCGTGTTTTTTTGTTGTTTTAAGTAAAGCCAACTCAATTTTTTCCAGTTTTAGACCAAAGATTTAGGTTAGGAATACATATAAACTGAAAATATTGAGTAGGCTTTACTTAAAGCTCTGGTCTAGAAACTGGAAAAATTGAGTAGGCTTTACTTGAACCTATGGTCTATAAACTGAAAAACATTGAGTTGGCTTTACTTGAACCTATGGTCTATAAACTGAAAAAAATTGAGTTGGCTTTACTTGAACCTATGGTCTATAAACTGAAAAACATTGAGTAGGCTTTACTTGAACCTATGGTCTATAAACTGAAAAACATTGAGTAGGCTTTACTTGGACCTATGGTCTATAAACTGAAAAAAATTGAGTTGGCTTTACTTGAATCTATAGTCTATAAACTGAAAAAAAAATGAGTTGGCTTTACTTAAAACAACAAAGTTGAAAACATTAAAAATCGAATGAGTCAGGCAAAAATACCTTCAGTTGACAGTACTTAAAAAGCTGATGCAAATAGTTACCTCCATTTTTTTGAGTAGACCCAGCACAATATTTTTTACAGTGTAACTGACACTGGCTGGGGGGGACACTAACTGACTAACTGACACTGACATGACACTAAGGCTCGGTCCACATATATGCGAATTGAATGCATTTTTAACCGCATCCAATTTGCATATCATGTGAATCAGACCGACTTTCAATGAAGCCGGTTCACACATGTCCGGGGCGGCCACGGCCCAGTTTTGTGATTTTAAGGTGCAGTTTAGGTGCCAATACGTGTAAAAATTTGTAAAAATTTGCACCTAAACCGGTGAACAAAACTGCATCAGACTCCCAGCCTAATACAGTGATAAAAACTGAACACTGTACTGATAACAATAATGGGCAGAGCTCCCAACTGTCCCTGATTTTAAAGGGAATGTCCCTGATTTGGAACAAAGTTCCTCTGTCCCTCTTTCCTCCTCATTTGTCCCTCATTTTGGTCTGATCTATAAATGTTTATATAAAATGCACTACTTTCTACTTTCTATTGAAAAGTGTTCCCCAGAGCTAAACCTTTCATCTGATTTCTAAATTGCTGCATGTGTAAATTGTAAAAGCCAATATAAAGGAATAGTAGTGGTAAAAAAAGCACTCGTGGGTTTAACCAATCGCTTTTTTTGTACAATTCTCCTTTAAGGGGGGGGTGGGTGTGGCCTATGCCTACATACTTTTGCTAATAGGTGTCCCTCATCCCCATCTCAAAAAGTTGGGAGGAAGGTTAATGACACTAATGGGTGACTGGGGTGATCAAAAGGGCAATCAAGGGGTTAACTGTGTGCCTAACAAGTGTATATGTGCTGTGTTTACTCACAGATCTGGCTGTCTTTTCTCCCTGAACTCAGAGTTGAGTTCAGGGAATTGAAACAGACAGATCGCTGTTCGGTATTCTGTGTGTTTGTAAACAAAGAACTTTGTTCTTCGATTGGCCGCAGGACCCAAAAGCTGGTATACAGCCAAAATCATTAGTTGCAGCCTGCTGACAAACTCGCGCTGTGTCCAATCAGAGAACAGGTCAGCAGGGGGCCCGTGCAAATACGCCTGAAGACCAGGATGTTCACCGAAACATACAGGATACGCCGCAGTGCATGACTGTGCCGCCTGTTACTAAAGTTCCGAAATATTACTAAATAACGTTACTAGAATTTTTTTTTTTTTTTTTTGCATTGGCACATTTTACTAAATGGCAGTGCCCCCTTATGGCATTTGTTCGATAATCCCTTTTTTAACCACTTGCCGACCACGTAACTCCATTATATGGCGGTAAAAAGTGGCTCTCCGGTGCCGGACTCCCGGGTAGGGGGCGCATGCGCGCGCGACGTGCGACGCCCACGCATGCTGTGATTAGACACAGCACAAGCCAATCAGCGGGTGCTGGAAAATGGATGATCACCGGCACCCGCTGATTGGCGAGGAGACAGACAGGATGGAGCATGCATTTTTTTTCTCTGCTTTTTTTTTTACAAATCCTGACAGTGGGGATCTGCCGGATTATGCTTCCCTAGGGAGCAGGGAATAAAATCCAGCACACCCCTTAGTGAAAGCAGCACACTGTGTACACACAGAAACACTGGGGAGGAGCACATTTAACCCTTTGATCACCCCCGATGTTAACCCCTTCCCAGCCAGTGTCATTAGTACAGCGACAGTGCATATTTTAGCACTGATCACTGTATTAGTGGCAACTGGTTCCCACAAAATGTCAGTTAGTGTCAGACTGTCCGCCACAGTATCGTAGTCCCGCTATAAGTCGCTGATCGCCACTATCACTAGTATTAAAAAAAAAAAAAAATTAAAAAATTCCAGTATATATATCCTATAGTTTGTAGACAATATAACGTTTGCCAAAATTATGATGGCACTACCTAAATATAATATAACGTTTGTGTAAACCAATCAATATACGCTTATTTGGATTTTTTTTAACAAAAATATGTAGCAGAGTACATATTGGCCTAAATTCGATTTTTAAAAAAAATGATTGGATATGTTTTATAACAGAAAAAAAATATTGTTTGTTTTTCAAAATTTTCAGTCTTTTTTCATTTACAGAGCATAACAAGAAAAAAAAAATGCAGAGGTGATCAAATACCACCAAAAGAAATCTCTAATTGTGGGAAACAAATGATACAAATTCTGTTTGTGTATAGCGTTTCATGACCGCGCAAGCGCCATTTAACCACTTCAGCCCCGGAAGGATTTGCCTCTCTTAATGACCAGGCCATTTTTTGCGATACGGCACTGTGTTATTTTAACTGACAATTGCGCGGTCGTGCGACATTGTACCCAAACAAAATTGAAGGCCTTTTTTTTCCCCCCAAATAGAGCTTTCTTTTGGTGGTATTTGATCACCTCTGCGTTTTTTTTATTTTTTGCGCTATAAACAAACAAAGAGTGACAATTTTGGAAAAAAAAAAAAAAAATTAACTTTTTGCTATAATACATATCCAAAAAATAAATAAAAAAAACAAATTTATTCTTCAGTTTAAGCCGATATATATTCCTCTACATATTTTTGTTAAAAAAAAAAAACGCAATATTGATTGGTTTGCACAAAACATATCGCATCTACAAACTACAGGATAGATTTAGGGACTTTTATTGTTTTTTTATTGTTTTTACTAGTAATGGCGGCGATCTGCGATATTCAGCGGGACATTGCGGCGGACAAATCTGACCCAAACTGACATTTTTTGGGGACCAGTGACCAGTGTCCAGGGACCAGTGACATTATTACATTGATCAGTGCTATAAGAAAGCAGTGATCAATGTAAAAATTACACTGGCAGGGAAGGGGTTAACACTAGGGGGCGATCAAGGGGTTAAATGTGTTCCCTGGGAGGTGTTCTAACTGTAGGGGGGATGGGCTGACAGGGACATGACAGAGATCACTGGGAACATTAGGGCATGGAGTCCGCCTGACCCACAGGCATGCTCTCGCAGCGTGCAGCGAGCCACCGTACAGCTACAGTGATTTGCGCAGGAGAGTATAACGACGGTGGCTGGTCGGCAAGTGGTTAACAACTTCAGCCCCGGAAGATTTTACCCCTTTCCTGACCAGAGCATTTTTTGCGATACAGCACTGCGTCGCTTTAACTGACAATTGCGCGGTCGCGCGACGATGTACCCAAACAGAATTGACGTCCTTTTTTTTCCCACAAATAGAGCTTTCTTTTGGTGGTATTTGATCACCTCTGTGGTTTTTTATTTTTTGCCCTATAAACAAAAAAAGAGCGACAATTTTGAAAAAAAAGCAATATATTTTGCTATAATAAATATGCCCAAAATTTCTTTCTCATTTTAGGCCGATATGTATTCTTCTACATATTTTTTGGTAAAAAAAAAAAAAAAAATGGTTTGCGCAAAAGTTATAGCGTCTACAAAATAGGGGATAGATTTATGGCATTTTTATTATTCATTTTTTTTTTATTAGTAATGGCAGCGATCTGCAATTTTTATTGGGACTGCGACATTATGGCGGACACATCGGACACTTTCGACACCATTTTTGGGACCATTGTCATTTATACAGAGATCAGTGCTATAAAAACGCACTGATTACTGTGCAAATGACACTGGCAGGGAAAGGGTTAACCACTAGGGGGCGCTCAAGGGGTTAAAGCGGAGTTCCAACTGTGAATTTTTTTTTTTTTAGATAAATATCTTAATTTTAAAGAACTTATTACTAGCACTCACGGTTATCTTTTTAATCGCTGCTCGATTGCCGATTTATTTGAGCAGGATATGTTTTATTCCTTGTTCTTGCTAATTTCCATCTTGCTTGTGGGCATGTGAAGCCCACAAGCACTGTGAGCGACCAGCATGCACCACCTGTTCTCGCGTATGCGCAGTATGTATGGTGCAGCGCCGTACACTTCTGACGTTGCCACCACAATGGCCAGCGTCGCCGGAAGTGCCCGTCCCCGTTATGATGGCAACAAAGCCCTTGGCGCTGCCCACTGACAGCATTGTCAGCATTTCCCAGGAGCACTAGCGAGCACGGGCGCTGAGGGAAATTACGTCAGGCGCCAGGGAGAGGAAGAGGCAGATTATGAGGGATCCCCTAGCAACAGACCTGAAAAGGTGAGTAAAAAAAAAAAATTTCCAAAGGTTGTTCTTTGTATTTAATGCAGCTGAATAATGTAAAACGTGTTTTATGACTGGAACTCTGCTTTAAGTGTGTCCTAGGGAGTGAATCTAACTGTGGGGGGATGGGCTACCACTGACATGACAGTGATCACTGCTCCTGATGACAGGGATCAGTGATCTCTGTCATGTCACTAGGCAGAACAGGGAAATGCCTTCTTTACAAAGGCATCTCCCTGTTCTGCCTCTCCTCACCGCAATCGCAGACTGTCGGCAAACATCGAGTTCCCAGGACCCGCGGGCATGCTCTCGCCCAATAGGCAGCAAATTCAAAGGGACGTACAGGTATGCCCATTTGCCTGCCTGTGCCACACTGCCGTCGTACATCTGTGCAAGCGGTTAGAGTAAAGCAGTGCCAAAAAGCAAAAAATGGCCTGGTCATGAAGGGCGGAAAATGTTCCCGGAGGTCAAGTGGCTAACATTCAGCTCCCATTGACTTCAATGAGGTTCAGATACAGCAACCAAACTTTAGCCATGTTCACCAAACCCGCCCTGAACTAAACCCAGAGATGTTTGGCTCATCACTAATGAAATTTCCGTGCTCACCTTGGCACCTTCATAGCAAAGACTTCTGCCGCGTACACACGGTCGGAATTTCCGACAGCAAATGTTCGATGTGAGCTCGTTGATGGAAATTCCGACCGTGTGTAGGCTCCATTGGACATTTGTTGTCGGAAATCTCGGACATTTGTTGTGGGAAATTTCCGACAAGAAAAATTTGAGAGCTGGATCTCAAATTTTGTCGTAAATTCCGATCGCGTGTACACAATTCTGACGCAACAAAATTCCACGCATGCTCGGAATCAAGCAGAAGGCGCCGCACTGGCTATTGAACTTCACTTTTCTTGGCTCGTCGTATGTGTTGTACGTCACCGCGTTCTTGACGATCGGAATTTTCGACAACATTTGTGCGAGCGTGTGTATGCAAGACAAGTTTGAGCCAACATCCGTCGGAAAATAAATCCATGGATTTTGTTGTCGGAATGTCCGATCGTCTGTATGCGGCATTCCGGTTTTAGTTAATACGTTATCCACATGAATGTTATATTGTAGTATAAGGTGGGCTTTTGAACAAACATGGGGTGCCTAAACCCCCCAAAATCTGGATTTGTGAAAATTCCATAATGAAATTTACTTATACTTTTTTTTTACATTGTAGAATTGTACTTCTATACAGAAGAGATGTAGGAAAAGATAAAACAAGTTGCCATGAAGATGGCAGTTGCAACACTTAACTGGACGGCTACACGGAACAGAATCACCTCATTACTCGCGATGTATCATTTTTCCTAGTCAGTATCAAAATGAGAATTCCGTAATAGAGCGTAACTGCGTTTGCTCGCTATCCATCACTATGACAACCCATAAAATACCTTATTAGCATTTTTAACAGAAAGACGCACTAATCCTACTCAACGCAAATGTCAGAACTCCTGAATTTAAAGCACCCACCCTATGACACGGGCAAGATGTGGCTGAAGCATCGACGCCTGGACTCGTCGTATGTGTCAGCGGACTTAGATGCGCTGTTGCTGAAAATACAACAATATTGGGGGCAACTCAGTGGATCATTTCACATTGGCTCACAGATTGCAGCACAGGTGTTTTGGCACCAATAATCTGGCCCTTTGTAAATAGGTGTCAACGTTTTTATTACATAATAATGATAGTATTTAAATAATGGCAATTTAATTTGATGCTAGTTTTATTGCTGTGATAATGTAGCATTAATAACACTTATTTATTTATTTATTTATTTTCTCTACAAGACAGTCACAAAAAAAAAATATTAATGGGATTTTACTTTTTGCAAAGCTGGCTATGCAAGTGTCAATCTTATGCCCCGTACACACGATCGGACATTCCGACAACAAATTTCATGGATTTTTCCGAAAGATGTTGGCTCAAACTTGTCTTGCATACACACGGTCACACAAATCTTGTTGGAAATTCCCAACGCCAAGAACGTGGTGACGTACAACACGTACGACGAGCCGAGAAAAAAAGGAAGTTCAATAGCCAGTGCGGCTCTTCTGCTTGATTCCGAGCATGCGTGGAACTTTGTGCGTCGGAATTGTGTACACACGATCGGAAGTTACGACAACGGATTTTGTTGTCGTAAAAGTTGAGATCCAGATCTCAAATTTTGTGTGAAGGAAATTCCAATGGAAAATGTCCGATGGAGCCTACACACGGTCCGAATTTCAGACAACTAGCTCCCATCGAACGTTTTCCGTCGGAAAATCGGAGCGTGTGTACGGGGCATTATTGTGCAAATTCCTTTAGGTTTACTGACATTGATGTGGTTATCTTTGTGGATATAAATTGAATGGCGAGTTAGTAGATAAGGACATATGTCACATGTTGTTGGTAGGGGATCTAGAGGGGATTGTACGAGATTGTTTAATCAGTTTGCTATAATTTTAGCCAATCAGGATAAAGCCAGCCATAGACAATGCGATTTTCTTTCCTGCAACCACAGGAAACCACAGGTGTTAATGGGAGAATCCCTCCTGTGGAGTTATTGTGTTCTTTCGGTTGGAGTGGGGGGCGGATGGGAGCTGTCCTGCCAAGTGAACACAATGATTATCACTGGCAGCTGTGGTCGCCGGCAATCATCACATGAACATCCAACATGCTGGTTGTACCTAAGTCGTCCAACAATCAAATTGGGTACAAGCAGTCTGCCGATGGTTCGAATCTTATCCAGTCCCTGCTGAACCTGGACGAGATTCAAACCATCTATGGCCAGCTTAATACAGAGGAATATCTATTGTTTTGAATCAGGCAGACTATGTCTATTTGACTATAGTGAGTAAAAAGGATCAGCAAAGCATACTTATTGTACAGTACCACTAATCAGTAAGCAAAACCCTCACATGTAATGAGCAAATAGGGATGCCACCATGTACATATGCTATATGGCCAAACATTTGTGGACATCTGACCATCACACCTGTATGAGCTTGTTGGGTATCCCATTCCAAAACCATGGCCATGTAAATGAAAAGTGGGCCCACTTTTGTGGCAATAACAGCCTTTACTCCTGTACCCTGCTGTAACAGGTTGGAGAAGGTCCTATTATGTTACAGCATGACTGTGCCCCTGTGTACAAAGCCAGCTTCACAAAAACATGGTTTGATAGGTTCGGTGTGGAGGAACTTGTTTGGTCTGGAGGAACTTGAGTGGCCTTCACAGAGCCCTGGCCTCAACCCTACTTACTGCCATCCATAAAGACATGGTTTGATGAGTTTGGTGTGGAGGAACTGGAGTGGCCTGCACAAAGACTTGACCTCAACCCTACTGATCACCATCCATAAAGGCATGGTTTGATGAGTTTGGTGTGGAGGAACTTTGGTGGCCTTCACAGAGTCCTGACCTCAACCCTACTGAAGACAATCCATAAAAACAAGGTCTGGTGAGTTTGGTGTGGAGGAATTTGAGTGGCATCCTCAAAGCTCTGATCTCAACCCTACTGATCACCTTTGGGGTCAATTGGAATGCTGTCTGTGAACCAAGTTTTCTCATCCAACATCCATCAGCACCTAAGGAAATGCTCTTTTAGCTGAATGGGTCCAAATTCCCATAGACACACTCCCAAGTCCTGTGAAAAGCTTTCCCAGAAGAGTAGAGGCTGTTATAGCAACAAAGAAAGAAGGGAGGCAACTTCATATTAATGGTCATGGTTTTGGAATAGGATTTCCAAAAAGCTTACATAGAAGTGATGGTCAGGTTTCCACTGACCTTGGCTATATAGCGTTAATATCTGTGTTCCTATATAAAATTTTTTATTATATACTGTATGTATATTGAACATTTCTACATACAGTACATATAATTTTTTTTCTACTTAGCTGCCATAGAGGTAAAACCAGAAAATCTAAGAAATCTAAGCTGAACTCCATGCAGATATACAGGATACAAATAATGTATTTTATTACAGGTATTTATATAGCACTGACACTTCTCAAGTCTTTTGCAGATTCTAACAGGTTTTCTTCTAAGATTGCCCTGTATTTGGCTCCATCCATCTTCCCATCAACTCTGACCAGCTTCCCTTTCCCTGCCAAAGAAAAGCATCTCCACAACATGATGCTGCCACCACCATGTTTCACGGTAGGGATGGCGTGTTCAGGGTGATGTGCAGTGTTAGTTTTCCGCCACACATAGTGTTTTGCTTTTAGGCCAAAAAGTTCAATTTTGGTCTCATCTGACCAGAGCACCTTCTTCTACATATTTGCTGTGTCCCCATATGGCTTCTTGCAAACTGTAAACGGGACGTCTTATGGCTTTCTTTCAACAGTGGCTTTCTTCTTGCCACTCTTCTATAAAGGTCAGATTTGTGGAGAGCACGACTAATAGTTGTCCTGTGCAGATTCTCCCACCTGAGCTGTGGATCTCTGCAGCTCTTCCAGAGTTACCATGGACCTCTTGGCTGCTTCTCTGATGAATGCTCTCCTTGCCCGGCCTGTCAGTTTAGGTGGACGGCCATGTCTTGGTAGGTTTGCAGTTGTGCCATAGTCTTTCCATTTTCGGATGATGGATTGAACAGTGCTCCGTGAGATGTTCAAAGCTTGAGATATTTTTTTTAACCTAAACCTACTTTATACTTCTCCACAACTTTATCCCTGACCTGTCTGGTGTGTTCCTTGGCCTTCATGATAATGTTTGTTCACCAAGGTTTTCTAACAAACCTCTGAGGGCTTCACAGAACAAAAATTTCGAACAGGTGGTCTCTATTTGCTTACTAGGTGACTTCTGAAGGCAATTGGTTCCACTAGATTTTAGTTAGGGGTATCAGAGTAAAGGGGGCTGAATACAAATGTACGCCACACTTTTCACATATTTATTTGTAAAAAAAATTGAAAACCATTTATCATTTTCCTTCCACTTCACAATTATGTGCCACTTTGTGTTGGTCTATCACATAAAATACCAATAAAATACATTTACGTTTTTGGTTGTAACATGACAACCAAAACAGTACATATACAATTTTTTCTACTTAGCTCCCATAGAGGTAAAACCGGAAAATGAACTGCCGAACCAGGAGGGGGAAATCTAAGCTGAACTCCAGGCAGATATAAAAGATACAGATCATTTATTTTATTACAGATATTTACTGTGCCTTTAAAAAGTATTCATACCCCTTGACATTTTCCATATTTTGTCATGTTACAACCAAAAACGTAAATGTATTTTATTGGGATTTTATGTGATAGACCAACACAAAGTGGCACATAATGTCCCAGCATGTCTTTGGCGTGTGGGAGGAAACAGGAGTACCCTTACAATATCCATGCAGCTTGCGCCTTTAATGGGATTCAAACCATGGACTCCAGTGCTCTAAGGCAGAGCATTTACCCTGTTTCCCCGAAAATAAGACCTAGCGTGATTATCGGCGATGGCTGCAATATAAGCCCTACCCCCCAAATAAGCCCTAGTTAAAGTCCTTGTAGGTCTTATTTTTCAGGGTAGGGCTTATTTTCGGGGAAAGAGGGTAGGGCTTATTTTGGGGGTAGGGCTTATATTGCAGCCAACACCGACAATCATGCTAGGTCTTATTTTCGGGGAAACAGGGTAAGTAGTATAGGTGCCTGAATTTGACCTAGTATCAGCTTCTTGCAGACTCTGTAAAGCAGGGCTGGAGCTTGAGAGAAAGAAGCAGCTCAAAGAGCCAGTTAGTTCATGTGCTGACAAATCGCATGCTGTAGGGGAGAGAACACTGACAAAGAGATGTGCTCATCACTGTGCTACTTCTCCTTTCCCTGTCCAATCAAAGACTGGGTACATTTCAGGATGATCGAGGCTCAGAGGAAGTGGGTTGAATGATGCTATCCATCAGACTGGATAACGGCAGAAAACGTATTGCAGGGAAAAATCGCTGGATTGAAGCCTAATATTGTAGGAAAAGCTGGTCCTTGAATGATCTATTCATTTCTATCATGCCATTTTTTTGGCTAGAGTTCAGCTTTAACCCTTTGTTGTCACCTGGTCCTATTCAATTACATGGCCAGGGATCCTTGGCCATGTAAGCAACAGGTTAGAGATAGTTCTAGGAAATGGGGTGGGGGTTCCCCTCATAATTTGTATCAGGCATGCACAAAAAAAACAAAAATAAAGAGTTCCCCCTTTATTCTAGACCAGCCTCGTAGGGTCTGGTATGGATTTTGAGGGGGAACCCCATGCAAAAATCAAGAAAAAAAGTGTAATGCCGCGTACACACGGTCGGATTTTCCGACAACAAATGTTGGATGTGAGCTTGTTGTCGGAAAGTCCGACTGTCTGTACGCTCCATCGGACATTTGCTGTCGGACTTTCCGCCAACAGATGTTGGCTAGCAGGTTCTCGGATTTTCCACCAACAAAACTTTGTTGTCGGAAAGTCCGATCGTGTGTACACAAGTCCGTCGCACAAAAGTCCACACATGCTCAGAAGCAGAAGCGGTCGGTCTTGTAAACTAGCGCTCGTAATGGAGAATTAACATTCGTGACGCTGCAAATTAGGAAATGTCCAAATGCAGCGCACAATTCTCTTCTTCTTTAATGGGATAATAATGAAGCTGCTTTGCTGGTGATACTGATGGAGTTATTGCAAACTAATTTTCAAAGGCTTTTTTTTTCAAGTGATATCAAGAATAATAATAATAGCTCAAATTAAAAAAACGCAAAAAGAAAAGCGCGAATCAACGCTCACCAAACATCTACATATGCCGCGTACACATGGGCGGACTTTTCGGCAACAAAAGTCCGATGGGCTTTCCGACGGACTTTCAACAGACTTTTGACGGACTTCCGACGGATGGACGTGATGACGAATGACAAGACTAAATAAGGAAGTTGATAGCCAGTAGCCAATAGCTGCCCTAGCGTCGGTTTTAGTCCGTCGGACTAGCATTCAGACGAGTGGATTTTTCGACCGGACTCAAATCCGTCGGAATGATTTGAAACATGTTCTAAATCTAAAGTCCATCAGAAAAAGTCCGCTGCAGGTCCGATGGAGCCCCCACACGGTCGGATTGTCCGCCGGATTCGGTCCATCGGACCAGTCCGGTCGAAAAGTCCGCTCGTGTGTACGTGGCATAACACCAAATTAAAAGGCAAACACATACAGCGCTGGCAAAAAATATAACCACACCATAAATATGATACTATATAGAAAGTGCTCTGTGCAAAGTTCCTAAAGTCATGAATCTATATATAACATAAATACTAAATAATTGATGTACAATTGGTGCAAGCCACGGATGTTTCGTCGACGCGTTTCGCCCCTCTCCCAGGGCGTCATCAAAGACATAACCTATGTTATGTCTTTGATGACGCCCTGGGGGAGGGGGTCGAAACGCGTCGACGAAACATCCGACTCATGCTTAACCAGTGACGCTTCTTCCTGTTCCCGTGGAACACATGCTTACAGCGTACAGTATTATTACTTTTCTTACAGCAGCGGTAATACACTTATGTATCTGTTTTAATTTGTCACGAGCGCTGCATTATCCTTATATAACACAAAATTAGCAGAAGGAGCCCAAAGGGTGGCGCTAAAGAGCTGAAAAACCACGTAGTACGTCTTGTATGTCACTACGTTCGTAATTGTTGGCCAACATTTGTGTGACCGTGTGTATACAAGACAAGTTTGAGCCAACACCCTTCGGACAAAATTCCGCGGTTTTGTTGACGGAAAGTCCGATCGTGTGTACGTGGCATAAGGTCCCCCCCCCCCCAAAAAAAACGATACCAGACCTTTATTTGAGCATACTGCCTGGTAGGTCAAAAAGAGGAAAGGGGGCGGCGGTAGCATGTCCCCTCCTGAACCATACCAGACCACGTGTGCCCTCAACTTGGGAGGGTACCTTGTCAGAGGGCTGGCCATCAAACGGAGGACATCTAGTGGCAGAAAAAACAGTCCTACAGGGTAAATCTCTGGATCAAAGGTGAATATTGCAGCAAAAACTGGCTTTATTTTATCTTTAGACGGGCTATTCAATTTTTACTTTTTATTTTTGACTTCAGATTTTCTTTATTTGGAAACTACTTGTGA
The DNA here is from genome assembly GCF_042186555.1 of Aquarana catesbeiana. Classification (NCBI taxonomy): domain Eukaryota; kingdom Metazoa; phylum Chordata; class Amphibia; order Anura; family Ranidae; genus Aquarana; species Aquarana catesbeiana. The sequence continues at coordinate 779,758,993 of NC_133325.1, read as the reverse complement.
CATTTGGTCTTTCAATGCAGTGTGATGGGTAAATCACAAGACTGGTTGCCTAGAATGACAAACCCTTTGGCAGGCAATGCAAGAAACATATATTTATTTTAACTGTCCAATTAGCGTCTTTCATTGTAAAGAGCGCGGGGGGGGGGGGGGTGTCTTTCGCGACGACCTCGCTGGCGTATTGGCTCCTTGCAGTGCGGCGTGTCAGATCCTCTTTGTAGCCATCACTCTCCTCCTTGTGATCCGAGTTGGTTATCAGCCCTCAAACATGTGGCACACGTCTCTTCATCCATTAAGCTTATCAACGGTAACAATGTTTTATTTTAAGCCCCTCGAAGCCTCGGTGACAGGCACCTCCACCCCGAGATTGAATACATAATGTCATATTTGTCAGGCCGGTATTATAGCGCAAATCGTTGTGGCATTTCTTGCCGCACACGGCACACAATAAAATCATCTTTCTTCCTCCTCTCTGCGTGATGTTAATGACTCTGCATTTCCATGCAGCTGATTCCGCATCAGGAAGTTTAAAAATAATCAACCAACAAACATTTTTTTTTTTTTTTTCCCTTGGAAACCAGAAGTATCTCTTCGAGGGATGAGGTTTTAAAGGGACTGCAAATATCTTATATTTTCTGCAGGGTTTAACAGTCCTGAGAATCAGAGATAGACCATAAAAAAGACAAACCAAATGAGGCTGTCAATAAAGTCCATAAAATAATATTAATTGTATCTGTATTGGAGTACCTGCCAGTTACAATGCCTATATTGTCCCTAAGCTTGAACGAAAATTGGAGTCGCCTTCCAAATGGTGGGGAGCTGTTTTAAAGTATTATTGAACCTTTGGTGTCTTTTATTTTAACACACTGAGCTAAAAATAAAGGACCTGGGGGTCCTAGTAGATGATAGGCTCAGCAACCGCATGCAATGCCAAGCTGCTGCTAACAAAGCAAACAGAATATTGGCATGCATTAAAAAGGGGATCAACTCCAGAGATAAAGCGATAATTCTCCCGCTCTACAAGACTCTGGTCCGGCCGCACCTGGAGTATGCTGTCCAGTTCTGGGCACCAGTCCTCAGGAAGGATGTACTGGAAATGGAGCTAGTACAAAGAAGGGCAACTAAGCTAATAAAGGGTCTGGAGGATCTTAGTTATGAGGAAAAGTTGCGAGCACTGAACTTATTCTCTCTGGAGAAGAGATGCTTGAGACCCCACAATAGGGATAAAACTTTTTAGCGGAAGGGAGTTTAACAAGACTCGTGGCCACTCATTAAAATTAGAAGAAAGGAGGTTTAACCTTAATCGACGTAGAGGGTTCTTTACTGTAAGAGCGGCAAGGATGTGGAATTCTCTTCCAGTCTCAGCGGGGAGCATCAATAGTTTCAAGAAACTATTAGATAAGCACCTGAATGACCACAACATACAGGGATATACAATGTAATACTGACACATAATCACACACATAGGTTGGACTTGATGGACTTGTGTCTTTTTTTCAACCTCACCTACTATGTAACACTCCCCAGTAAACTATTTCCCAGGAAACTTTTCTTTTTTTTTTTTATGTCAGGAAAAAAGCTTTATAGAGACAATTATCAAGTTAACAAAGAAAAACCATGCGTTCCAGAACATAGAGTACAGTTTTTGAGACTATACCTGTGACAGTCCCAACCAGGACAGGGGCTTTTGGATCGAAATGCAGGCCTACTGACTATGAGCCCTGGCTTTTGAGGGGGTTCTATTCTTGGGAGATTTTGTGCCTGGGGGTCCCTTGGAGTGATCTTGCTTCGGATTCGGGATTGTCTCCCCGAAACACACAGAAGCTGGGAATCTAGGACCAGTATACATATTTGGGGCCTCTATGCCTAAACCAGCAATGACTGCTTTAGACCGTGAGACTCAGAGTAGATGTTAATATCATCAGCTCAAACCAACCTGATACTGGAGTCTCCTGCTATAATCTGTTTAAGGTGTTATGTATGTCTTTTCGCCATTGTGTGCCTCCTAGGAGTGAATCCCCATTGTTTATTGAGTCACCTACTGTTTCTGTCTGTCTGCTCATCTCTTGGAGATTGTCAGGGCTGGGCTCAGCCCTTCCTTCTTTGAGCTGGCCGCTCAGCTGTCTCTAATTGCCAGCTCCTATCTCTCCACAGTTACTCAGCTGTTGATGATATCCTGCTCGTCAGTCCTGCCTACTTAAGCCGTTCATCCCAGTGGATCTCTGCCTTCGCCTTGGTCAACATCACAGGAGACATTCTCCTGCATTCCTGTTTAAAAACTTGCTTTGCTGACATCCCTTCTGGCTCCAGATACTGCTTGCTGTTCCACTACATTGATCCTTGACTTCTGACTTGGCTGACTATCCGTTCCGGTTACTGAACTTTGGCTATGTTTTGACTACGTTTGTTCTTTTTTATTTTTATTATTAAACAAGTGTGATTTAACTGTACTTCTGTCTGATTTCATGGTTTCTGACAGAGATGTGATTATTTTGTGTCCACTTTACCTTGTTGGAAAACTACAATGGATAATCTTACAGACTTTATAGACACAAAGGTACACAATGTTCGATAAAAAAATATTTTACTTTATTACAAAAATTGTTAAAATATAAACACACTATAGAATAGCACAATACCAATATTGGCTAGAAAATATGTATAAGCACGTTCAACTGTGAAAAGTGGTGTGAATGCATTATGACCTAACACTTCCACCAGCCATTGTTCTACAAACTCAGTGGGATTCCGCTCTTCAGATTTTTCTGAGTGACCAACAATGCAGACGTTATTGCATTTTAAGTGGTTCTCAATGTCAACAGCTCGCTCATTTACGCCATGCACAATTCGGGCAGTAGAACGAGACTTTGCAACAAAAGGGGGCAGGCTATCCTCAGGCAGGCTATAATTCAGTGGTATGTTCTCACATCTTCTGAACGTTCTGTCTCATCAGGACCACTTCTTTCTGTAGCCTTCCCAGTTAAACCTTGACAGATTTAACAGTGGCAGTGCAAGCATTAATAGCTTTCAGTATTTCATACAGGGTAGGTTGCTCTTCCCCCTCTGCAGTGTCAGCAGTGACATTCATGTGTTCTTCATCGGAAGCCTGTATGGCTTTAAAATCAGGACTCTATATGATGGAGTTAGGGGTTAACTGGTATTCTCTTAGGTCTCCAATTCTCCCTGGCCCATAGGCTGAATCCCAGGCAACTTATGAGCATAATAAAGGATATCTCTGTCCTCACCAGTTGGTTGGAGTGACTTTTTAGACTTTGAATGTGCATCCTTGGACTTATCAGAGCCTCATGGTATGGTGTTCTCTGAGGCAGCACCGCAGTGGCCATGATGGATCTCCTGGGCCACTGCTTCCTCCTTCGATGATTCCATTCGTCAGCATGGCTGCAACACAGACAAAACTGGTATCAGCAGACAGCAGAGAAGCTGAGAAGTAGATTGATGGCAGTCTTAAGCCGATCGGTAGCCGGGAGAGGATCCGGGATGGCCATGCCCACCCCCACCCCCCCCAGATAAACTATTTAATACAATTCTTACCCTAGCACTTTCAGTTTTAAACTTACAGTGCTGCTGGTTCCTGTCTCTCAGTGCTGCTTTTCTGAACCTTATGGAGGTAGCCACGCTTTACAATATAAAGGGAGACAGTACAGTTACAATACAATAAAATACAAGAGGGTTGAGAGGGCCCTGCTCATAAGAGCTTACAATCTAAGGCTGTGTACACATGGGCGGACTTTTCGACCTGACTGGTCCGACAGACTTTCCAGCGGACTTTCGACGGACTTTTGTCAGACTTCCAACGGACATTTTAACGAATGGACTTGCTTACGCACGATCACACAAGTCCAACGGATTCGTACGCGATGACGTAAGACCGGACTAAAATAAGGAAGTTGATAGCCAATAGCTGCCCTAGCGTCGTTTTTTGTCCGTCGGACTAGCATACAGACGAACGGATTTCTGTGTCCGGCGGAGTTACGACATAAAGATTTGAAGCATGTTCCAAATCTAAAGTCCGTCAGATTTGCGACTGGAAAAGTCCGCTGAAGGTCCGGTGAAGCCCATACACGATTGGATTTTCCGCCGGATTTGGTCTGTCGGCGTCCGTCGGACAAGTCCGGTCGAAAAGTCCGACCGTGTGTACACTGCATAATAGGGTGGGACAAGTGGTTCAAAATGTTATAAATGTGGAGGATGGGCTGATGAAATTGATAAAAGTTCACCTAGTTGGAGGTGTGATAGGCTTCCCTAAAGAGACGAGTTTTCAGGCATCGCTTAAAGGCAGATTGAGGTAGAGATTTCCAGAGGATGGGAGAGACTCTGGAGAAGTCCTGGAGACGTGCATGGGAGGAGACAAGAGGGCTTGAGAGTAGCGGAGAAGACGGTTTGGGTGATATTTGGAGATAAGATTGGTGATGTAGCTTGGGAAAGATTTGTGGATAGCTTTGTATGTTGTGCTAAGTATTTTGAATTTAATTTGCTGGGAAATCGGAAGCCGGTGTAGGGCTTGGCAGAGAGGGGTGGCAGACACTAAGAGGTCGGTAAGGTAGATGAGTCTAGCAGAGGCATTCATGATAGACTGTAGAGGGGATAGCCTATGAAGAGATGAAGTAAAATAAAGAAAAAAAGTAAATTATTAAAAATGTCAGTTATAAAATAAAAGCAATAAAACATGATACGCACATATGCACAATGGAGCTAGGTTGCTGTTAAATAGTCTGGAGCGATAAGTAGATTGTTTTTTCCACACCTGTGGAGATGGATCTGTGAGCTCCCTGGAGCCCTATGGACTGAATGCTGAACCACTTTGTTGAACCCAAGGACTGTCTATGTACCATGATCCAGTGTGTAAAGCCTGTATTTGTACTCATACTACTTCATGGTCTCCAGCCGTGAAATGTAGACTGTTCCAGCCTGCCATTACTTGTGCTCATACCACCTAATGGTCCCCAGCTGTGAACCGTGTAATGTTCCAGTCTGTCTACAATAGTGCTATTGATTCTGCAAGGGAAGTGTCCTCTGCCAGTAATATCTGACATTTTGTAGTATGTCATATCACTTCAATCCCCGCAAAAGTTTGACTAGCAAATAAACTGTAAAAAGACAACCCCTAGACAGATCAATGAGCTGGAGTGAATAGACTATCATTGCTGTGTGCCTGGCTGCCTCTTCAGTATTTGGGAAAGAACCTGTCTAATCTACGGAAGCTCATTCAAGGGTAGCGCTACAGCCATATTTGTTCAATGACATCTTCCAGGATCCCCAGCCCTGGTGACATCCCTAGGCTCTGCCCTGATGCATTTCATTACTTCCTCTGTGACTTTCTCAAAGGGCCTTTGCAGGGAGGTCTGGAGGGCATGGTACAGAGGTGGTCTGGTGGGCATAGAGCAGGGGGATCTGTAGGGCACTGTGCAGGGTGGTCTGGAGGGCACAGTGCAGGGGGGTCTGGAGGGCACGGTACAGAGGGGTAAGGAGGGCCTGGTAGGGGGGGGGGGGTCTGGAGGGCATGGTGCAGAGGGGTCTGGAGGGCACAGCGCAGGAAGTTCTAGAGGGCATGGTACAGAGGGGTCAGAAGGGCCTGGTACAGGGGGGTCTGGAGGGGATGTTAAAGGGGTGTCTGGAGGGTATGGTACAGGGAGTTCTGGTGGGAACAGTACAGGGGGTCTGGAGGGCATGGTACTGAGGGGTCTGGAAGGCACAATGCAGCGGGGTCTAAAGGGCACAGTGCAGGGGGGTCTGGATAGCACAGTGCAGGGGGTCTGAAGTGCACCGTGCAGGGGGGTCTGGAGGGCACAGTGCAGGGGGGGGCTGTAGAACTCAGTACAGAGGGGTAAAGAGGGCATGGTACAGGGGGGTCTGGAGGGCATGATACGTCTGGGTGTGGAGGACACTGCGCAGGGAGGTCTGGAGGGCATGGTACAGAGGGGTCTGAAGGGAACAATGCAGGGGGATCTAAAGGGCACAGCGCAGGGGGGTTTGGAGGACATGGTACAGGGGGTCTGGAGGGCACAATGCAGAGGGGTCTAAAGGGCACAGCACAGGGGGGTCTGGAGGACATGGTACAGGGGGTCTGAAGGGCACCGTGCAAGGGGGTATAAAGGGCACAGCACCGGGAGGTTTAGAGGGAAGCGTGCAGGGGGAAATGGAGGGCACAGTGCAGGAGGGGCTGGAGGGCACAGTGCGGGGGGGGGTGGAGGGTACAGTGCTTGAAGGTCTGAAAAGCACAGTACTGGAGGGTCAGGAGGGCTGCTACATATTTTGGTGCTCAGATCCCCGGCTGTCCTCCTCTCTGGTCACAAGATGTCACACACTTGATTGAACTGGAGAGGGGGGCCGGCAGTGCACTCCAGTCAGGGCTAAAAGAGCTGGCAGAAAATCCTTATTGGCAGAAGCATTCCACTGCCCCGCAGCCACACATGAAAGGGGCACGCTGCAGGGCAGGGAAAGCCTCTACCTAGAAATGGTATGCTTCCCGGCTTGGGAGCTCAAGATGCCTGAGCTCATTCCTCGGTTTGGAGGGGGGGGGGTACACTTGCGGGTCAGCAGGAACTCGATGGTGATCTACCTGTCTCCTGCCTGTGATCGACGGGTTGCTGTCCCCCCCGTGTATTGGGGTACCGTCGACAATAAGTGCACTGCAATCCATGTATTGTACATTACCAGGCATTGCAGTAACATGAAGTATCGTAATGCAGAGATGTAAATGGGCCCTAAAAGATTTTAATTTTTTTGACACTTTTTTGCTTCTATTAATAAATGTTTTCACACAAGATTCTCACAGCTTTTATCCAGCTTTTACAAAACCCTTTTGTAATTGGACTCAATTTGAAAAATGTGTGAATCCTGTCTGCAAGCAGACCTGTTACAGTTTCACGTACCTGTCCTTTGATCTTCGCCGTTTTTTTTTTTAAAAACACACAATTTTCATTTAACACATTATAATTTATCAACTGGATGGGTTTAATCGTTATATGCAAGAATAATTTTGAAAACGATATTCTGATTAACCACTTCAATACCGGCCTCTTACCCCCTTCCTGCCCAGGCCAATTTTCAGCTTTCAGAGCTGTCACATTTTGAATGACAATTGCACGGTCATCCAATGCTGTACCCATATGACATTGTTATCATTTTTTTTCACACAAATAGAGCTTTCTTTTGGTGGTATTTAATCACCGTTGGGTTTTTTATTTTGCTAAAAAAAACTAAAAAAGGCTGGAAATTTGAGAAAAAAATAATTTTTGTTAGTTTCTGTCAGAAAATTTTGGAATTAAGTAATTTTTCTCCTTCACTGATGGGCACTAATGAGGTGGCACTGATGGACACTGATGAGATGGTACTAAAGGGCACTAATGAGGAGGCACTATAATGCAGCATTGATGGGCCCTGATAGGCGTCACTGATATGCAGCACTGATAGGTGGCACTGACGGGCAATGATTGGTGGCACTGATAGGCGGCACTTATCGGCAAGGATAGGAGGCACTGATGGGTGGCACCGATGAGTGGCACTGATGGGAGGCACTGATGAGCAGGACCTGATGGGCACTGATTTGCATCACTGATGCAGACAAATTGGCATCACTGCTGGGCACTATTGGGGCTGCACTGATGATCAGTGCCCTGATTATCTGTACAGATCTCCTCTGTGAGGAGATACCGCTGATTGGCTCTCCTCTCCTCACACTCTGTCATTGTGAGGCGAGGAGAGACAATCACTGGCATCTTCTTGTTTACATTTGATCAGCTGTGATTGTACACAGCTGATCACATGGGTAAAGAGCCGCGTCATCGGCTATTTACCGAGAGAGGGGTCATGCCGTTTCCCAGTAATGCAGCACGCCAGCGATCTCCGCGCTGTGCTCCCCGCGGGTGAGCAAACACGGTGAGACTTGGACAACGTCATATGATGTTGTCCAAGAACAACGGATCATCTCGCCCGCTGTCATTTGTCTATACAGCCGGGGAGAGGTAGTTAATATAAAATAATAATATTGATTAAATAAATAAATAATAATGGCATTATTTCTTTTTATAAATAGTACTTTAAATGATTCCTGTGTTTAAATGAGATTTTCAATGCTGTCTGTATTCACATACAGAATAAAAAAAATTCTGTTCTGTCTGACACTGTCTTAGCCGGGTTCGACAAACTTTACAAAAGTTGGAATGCCGAACCCCATTGAAATGAATAGGAATCTGTCAAATCAGAAACGTTTATTTTCCAGGCAAGGGGTTGTCAAAAAAAAAAAATAGCGCAGGGTGGAGAGTCATGGGTGCTGTCCTGAGGAAAATTCACCAGTGCAATGAAAACTAATTCAAATGCATTTTTAAAAATACAATTTGGCTAGGTGCTGTGATTTTTTTTTAAAGCACTAATAGGCAAAATGATTATAAATTGCTGGCAAATTACATTTCATAGTTACAAAGTTAGGCAAGTTGAAAAAAGACACTACGGTACTTTATCTAGTTCAATCAACAACAAAAAAAAGTAATAGAAACCCCTATATACACAATCCTATACCCACAGTTCATCCAGAGGAAGGCAAAAAAAAATCAAAATAAAGTATGATCAAATTCGCTCCAGTAGGGGGGAAAAAATTAATTTAAATTTAACTCATGAGACCCGGCATACATGACCAATCCCGATGGTACTGCTTGCCGAATGTAACCAGCTGTATAAGGGAAGGAACGACCATGTTTGGACAGTGATATCATTGCTTTCTCTGCCCCTTTGCTTACATGGCTGACGATTCCAAGCGCTACGTAAACAGTTGGCACTATATAAATCCTATATACTAATAAATAATGTAAAGCAGTGTGTTCATGAGAGCACTTGCTGCTTCCTTAGGAACCATTGATAGGGGGATGCTGTTATATACAAAAACTGTAGAAATGCGGATGCTTCATATGACTGGCTTGGCTCCTGCTCAACCATTTGCCGACCAGCCGCTGAAGTTTTACATAACGTCGTTTCGCCCTGTGGCCACTAGAGGCGCGCACGCCCCCGGAGCGGATGCAAGTGCTCGGTGGGCGCGATCACCGCCGGGCTCCCACGTTCGCTGGTGACACACCGAGAACCAGAATCTGTGTGTGTAAACACACAGATCCCGGTTCTCTGAGGGGAGAAGAGACTGATGTCTGTTCATACAAAGTATAAACAGAGATCTGTCATCTCCCCTAGACAGTCCCCTCCCCCTTCAGTTAGAACACAGAGAGGGAACACAATTAACCCCTTGATCACCCCCTAGTGTTAACCCCTTCCCTGTCAGTGACATTTTTACAGCAATCAGTGCATGTTTATAGCTCTGATCGCTGTATAAATGCCAATGGTCCCAAAAAGGTGTCAAAAGGTGTCCGATGTGTTCGCCATAATGTCGCAGTCCCGGTAAAAATTGCAGATCACCGCCATTACTAGTAAAAAAAAAAATAATAATAAAAATGCTATAAATCTATCCCCTATTTTGTAGACGCTATAACTTTTGCACAAACCAATCAATATACGCTTATTACGATTTTTATTACCAAAAATATGTAGAAGAATACATATCTAAAATGAGGAAAAAATCTGCTTTTTTTAACCTCCCTGGCGGTATGATTATTTCGGATTTTAGGTGCTGAAAGCGGTACCATTATTTTGCATGGAAATTTGGCGTTTTATATTGTAGGTCTGTAAATCTTAACAATAACACACTTAAATCTGTCCAAACCAGAGTCTAGTAGATATCCCTGGTATGATAAAGTTTGAAACACAAAAACATAAATTATAATATAATAAATAAAAATAAATAATTAAAAAAAAAAAAATAGTAATAAAATAAATTTCCCCACAATTCACTATCGCTCAATTCTGCAAGTGTTCTAATTTACTATCGCTGTTTTCTAGCTGGTCTAAAGCCACTTTTGACGTAAAGGGACACTTTTTGGTTGCTATGGACAATCTCCAGTTTCCAGGCAGAAAGAACAGTGTATATCATGTAAAATTGCATGCAGGGCATGGGACAAAGCACTGGGGACAAAAGGGATGTGAAATCATTTCATACAGTACTGTAATCTGTAAGATTACAGTACTGTATGTGTTATGCTTTTGACATTTTTTTGAATTTGCCGCTAGGCTCCGCCCCTGTGCGTCGCGCCGCTCGCAGGGAACGGAGCCTGGCACAGAGAGGCTTCGGAGGAGGACGGAGCCCTCGGACACTGCGGGTGACATCGCAGGATCCCGGGGACAAGGTAAGTAACGCCGCCCCAGGATCCTGCAATGCGATCCCGAGTGTGGCTCGGGGTTACCGCTAATGGTACTGAATTTTAACCCCGAGCCACACTCGGGAAAACCGCCAGGGAGGTTAAAAAAAAAATGGGGTTATTTATTATAGCAAAAAGTACAAAATATTGCGTTTTTTTCAAAATTGTCGCTCTTTTTTTGTTTATAGCGCAAAAAATAAAACCGCAGAGATGATCAAATACCACCAAAAGAAATGTCTAATTGTGGGGAAAAAAGGATATCAATTTTCTTTGGGGGCAGCGTCGCATGACCGCGCACTTGTCAGTTAAAGCGACACAGTGCCGAATCGCTAAAAATGGCCTGGTCATTGAGCAGCCAAATCTTCCTGGGCTGAAGCGGTTAACAGGGAGCTGAACGAACATCTACTCATCCTTAACTGTCAGTACTTAGAACCCTCCCTTACTCTATCTAAAATGAAAAAAAAAAACTACAACTACAGAACAGAGTTTCAACATTTTCATTGTTGTCAAAAGCCATTAAACAGACCCCACCCCCCCTACCCCCCATCTATAGGGATCTATATAGTGCCACTGTATTCCCAACTGCTGACAGAAAGTAAAGGAATTGAGACACTGATCTATGGGCAGAATGTAGAAGATAAATGTTTGATAAATGTTTGATCAGTGCGTAACAAACCCGAATGGAGAAAAAAAACAGAAGAAAAAGTATAATGCAGAGCACAGGCAACATGCGTAGGAAGGGGAAACCTGTGAACATGGAGAACATGGAGAGCAGGAAATAATGAAGCCAAGACATTTAGAGTACAGAATATGGAGGGATGATGGCAGAGAATCATTGCGAATCACTCGTTTTTTAACTCTGTGCCAAATCTAAAAAATCAACTTCCTTCCTTCCTTCTTTTCTTCCTCCCTTCCATTCCCTACTTTCTTCCTTCCTTCCTTCTTTTCTTCCTCCCTTCCATTCCCTATACATTCCTTCCTTCCATTCTTCCTTCCTTCCCTACTTTCTTCCTTCCATCCTTCTATTCTCCCTCCCTTCCATTCCCTATACATTCCTTACTTCCATTCTTCCTTCCTTCCCTACTTTCTTTCTTCCTCCCTTCTTTTCTTCCTCCCTTCTATTCCCTATACATTCCTTCCTTCCTTCCTTCCCTACTTTCTTCCTTCCTTCCTTTATTCCTCCCTTCTATTCCCTATACATTCCTTACTTCCATTCTTCCTTCCTTCCCTACTTTCTTCCTTCCTTCCTTCTTTTCTCCCTCCCTTCCATTCCCTATACATTCCTTACTTCCATTCTTCCTTCCTTCCCTACTTTCTTTCTTCCTCCCTTCTTTTCTTCTTCCCTTCTATTCCCTATACATTCCTTCCTTCCTTCCATTCTACCTTCCTTCCTCCCCTTCCTTCCTTTATTCCTCCCTTTCATTCCCTATACATTCCTTACTTTAATTCCTACTTTCCTTCTTTCTTTCTCTTCCCTAAGCATTTCTTCCTCCTTTCCCTAAAACCTTCCTTTCCTTTTTTCCCCTATACCTTCCTTTCTTCTCTTCACTATACCTTCCTTTCTTCCATCTCTTACGTATACAATACTTCCTTTTTACTTTTCTCTCCCTATATGTTCCTTCTTTTTTTCCTTTCCTTGTACATCCCTTCCTCCTTCCTTTTTTTCCTTATTTGCTCCTTCCTTCCTTTTTTCCCCATACCTTTCTTTCATTTTTGTTGACTCTCACCCAACCCTTTCCCCGGGTGTGGCAGGTCTAATACGCAGGAGCTGCCCAACGTTTCAAGTTCAACAAGAGGATAATTGCTTGATAGGTCGCAGGATGGTCCCAGCAACCAAAACAAGACATACCTGTGCTCAAATCCCAATATCTTGTATATGCACATAATCTATCAGGTGCTAAAAGGGTGTGACCACATGGTAATACTACAACTAGACATGTGCATTCGTTTTCGTCCGAATGCATTTTCGTCCGAATTTCGGGTATTTTCGTTATCGTTTTAACAAACGATAACGAAAGTGCAGAATCCGAAAAACGAAAGATCCGACATAAACAAATGCTTTATTTTCGTTTTCGTTGCTACAACAGTTCGATATAGATAGGAGATTCGACATGATGATGACAATAACATTCTGTGTCCATCAAACTTGTGGTCGAATGTGCCTAACCTTAACTCTATTAGTCCAAGATTATTCTACATAGAGAGAAAAGATTCGACATAGAGAGAAAAGATTTGACGTAGGGGAGAAAAGATTCGACGTAGGGGAGAAAAGATTCGACGTAGGGGAGAAAAGATTTGACGTAGGGGAGAAAAGATTCGACGTAGGGGAGAAAAGATTCGACGTAGGGGAGAAAAGATTCGACGTAGGGAAGAAAAGATTTGACGTAGGGGAGAAAAGATTCGACGTAGGGAAGAAAAGATTTGACGTAGGGCAGAAAAGATTCGACGTAGGGGAGAAAAGATTCGACGTAGGGGAGAAAAGATTCGACGTAGGGGAGAAAAGATTCGACGTAGGGGAGAAAAGATTCGACGTAGGGAAGAAAAGATTTGACGTAGGGCAGAAAAGATTCGACGTAGGGAAGAAAAGATTCGACGTAGGGGAGAAAAGATTCGACGTAGGGGAGAAAAGATTCGACGTAGGGGAGAAAAGATTTGACGTAGGGGAGAAAAGATTTGACGTAGGGCAGAAAAGATTCGACGTAGGGGAGAAAAGATTCGACATAGAGAGAAAAGATTCGACGTAGGGGAGAAAAGATTCGACGTAGGGAAGAAAAGATTTGACATAGGGCAGAAAAGATTCGACGTAGGGGAGAAAAGATGAATAAAAATAATGATGATGATGAATGCTATTGGCTGATTGTAACCAATGAGGAGGAGCAGTAAAATAGCTAGAACTAAGTACACACGTACTTTGGCTTATGGTGTCTGTTGAAAGTTCTAAGAAGATTCGACGGAGCAGGTAAACTATACGGCTTCGTACAGTTTAGCTGCTCCGTCTAATCTTCTTTGAACATTCGACAGACACCATAAGCCTTCAATGACAGATTCGACCTTAATTTGGATTTTCGGACGAATGCAATTTTTAACGAAAAATGAAATAAATAAAAACGAATTTCGGGAAAAACTAAATACATTTATTTTTTGGACGAAAACGAAATTCCGAAACGAAATATTTCAGTGTGCACATGTCTAACTACAACATCTGGATGAACCCTCTGCTTACAGCTATATACCCTTTTCCAGCAAACTATGCAATGAAAAACATGGATTTTTAGTACACACATACTGCAATACATGTTTAAGCTGGACAAATGCGTCAAAGTAATCCCTTTTATGGCCAGTCCTACTCTGCTCTGCCACTGCAAATGCTATGGTGGACACAATGCCAACATGGGGAAAATAGACACAATGTGGGGGAGAGCTACTAGGTTCAGGTCTCCCCCACCTTGTGTCTGTTTGCCCCATGTTGGCATTGTGTCTACTGTAGCATTTGCAGTTCCCTTTGAACCCACCTGAAACCAGAGAACGTGTGAGAGGGCCATCTACTTCCACCATCTACCGTCTGGCTAACGGTTATCGGGACCCTGAAGACAATCTGGCCGACTGAAGATCACGATCGAGGGGTGGACCCTTGGAGAGAGTGCACGGGAGGTCACTCTTGGAGAGTGTGCACGGGAGGTCACCTCCACAAGCCCAGATAGACGCACAGCTATATGGCTGGTACGTCCCACGTGTTCCGGTAAGAGTATTTTACTCCAGATGTTTTGCCGTGCTGTCCATGATTGATGTGCTTTCCAGTCTCCAGTTAACATCATGGGTTCTTACACCCTAACTGTCTGAGAAGACTCCCTCTATGTACTGACTTCAGTTCCTGTTTGCAGTCCGAGAAGCTCAATACAGTGCTATTGGACATTTTCTATCTCTTTTTAATGGTTCCTGGACCTTCACTCACACCTAATAGTGGTTATATATTGATTAATATTTGATCATATAAGGTTTTTTTCACTCATCATTTATTTGATCTATCTACTTTCTAGCGCTGCACTTATTTTGTTTACACTCTATGAAACTTGGTTTGTTTGTGTGCTAGCAGCTATTTATTTTTCATTCACTTTTTTAGGGTCAGCGCAACTTGTTTTTTCACATCGCAGAGTAGAGTAGGACTGGCCATAAGAGGGATTACTTTGGCGAGCTTACATTGCATTGCATTACAACAGAAACAAGACACACCCGTGCTCAAATCCCAACAGCTTGTACATATAATCTATCAGGTGCTAAAGGGGCGTGGCCACTTGTTAACACTACAAATTCTGGATTAACCCTCTGCACACAGCTATACACTCTTTCCAGCAAACCATGCAATGAAAAACAGGGATAGTTAGTTCACATATACTGCAATACATGTTTTAGCTCGCCAAAGTAATCACTCTTATGGCCAGTCCTTCTCTACTCTGCCACTGCAAATGCTACAGTAGACACAATGCCAACATGAGGCAAACAGACACAAGGTGGGGGAGACCTGAATCTAGTACCTCTCCCCCACTTTGTGTCTGTTTACCCCATGTTGGCATTGTGTCCACCGTAGCATTTGCAGTGGCAGAGCAGAGTAGGACTGGCCATAAGAGGGATTACTTTGACGCAGTTGGCCAGCCTAAACATGTATTGCAAAATAAGTGAACTAAAATCCCTGTTTTTCAATTCATAGTTTGCTGGAAAGGGTGTATAGCAGTGTGCAGAGGGTCCATCCAGAATTTGTAGTGTTACCATGTGGTCACACTCCTTTAGCACCTCATAGATTATATACATGTTACAAGCTATAGGGATTTGAGCACAGGTATGTCTTGTTTTTGTTGCAATGTAGGTCAGTGACCAGACCTGAAGCTAGTAACTCTCCCCCACCTTGTGCCTGTTTGCCCCATGTTGGCATTGTGTCCACCATAGCATTTGCAGTGGCACAGGAGAGTAGGACTGGCCATAAAAGGGACTACTTTGATGCAGTTGGCCAACTTAAACATCTATTGCAATATGTGTAAACTAAAAATCCCTGCATGGTTTGCTGGAAAGGGTGTATAGCAGTGTGCAGGAGGTTCATGCAGAATTTGTAAGCAACCAATCACCTGCTTGTTAACGTGTGATGTAAAGGAGGGGACTGTGATGCAAAGGTGGGCTGTGATGTAAATGAGTGGTTATGATATAAAGGAGTGTGATGTGAAGGGGGACTGAGGACACTGATGTAAAGGGGAGACGGTGATGTTAAAGGGGGGTTGTGATGGGACAGGGGACTGTGATGTAAAGGAGGAGGGGTTTTTGATGTGAAGGGGGTGGGGCTGTGATGTAAAAGGGGGCTTTGATGCAAAGGGGAGCTGTGATGTAAAAGAGGGGGAGGGGGCTTTGATGTGAAGGAGGGACTGAGCACAATGATGTAAAAGGGGGATTGTGATGTAAAGGTGGGCTGTGATGTAAAGGAGGGGCTATGATATAAAGAGTAGGAGTGTGATGTTAAGTGGGAACTGAGGACAATGATGTAAAGGGGGGACTGTGATGTAAAAGGGGGGCTGTGATGCAAAGGTGGGCTGTGAAGTAAAGGAGGGGCTATGATATAAAGAGTAGGAGTGTGATGTGAAGGAGGAACTGAGGACAATGATGTAAAGCGGGGAATGTGATGTAAAGGGGGGCTGTAATAGAACAAGGGACTGTGATATAAAGGAGGGGGGGGTGTGGTGTAAAGAAGGAGGGGGTTGTGATGGAAAGGGAGGGACTGTGATATAAAGGAGGGGGGGGGTTGTGGTGTAAAGGGAGGGACTGTGATATAAAGGAGGGGGGGGTTGTGGTGTAAAGGGAGGGACTGTGATATAAAGGAGGGGGGGGGGTTGTGGTGTAAAGGGAGGGACTGTGATATAAAGGAAGGGGGGGGTTGTGGTGTAAAGGGAGGGACTGTGATATAAAGGAGGGGGGGGGGGGTTGTGGTGTAAAGGGAGGGACTGTGATATAAAGGAGGGGGGGGGTTGTGATGTAAAGGGGGGACTGTGATGTAAAATGGGGCTTTAATGCAAAGTGGAGCTGTGATGTAAAAGGAGAGGGGGCTTTGATGTGAAGGAGGGACTGAGCACAATGATGGAAAGGGGGGACTGTGATGTAAAAGTGGGATTGTGATAGGACAGGGGACTATGATGTAAAGGAGGAGGGGGTTGTGATGGAAAGGGAGGGACTATGATGTAAAGAAGGAGGGGTTAGTGATGTAAAAGGGGGCTATGATGTGAAGGGGGGACTGAGGACACTGGTGTAAATGGGGGACTGTGATGCAATAGGGGGGGGGTGTGATGGGATGTGGGGCTGTGATGAAAAGGAGGTGGGGTCACGATGTAAAGGGGGGACTGTGATGTAAAAGGGGGGCTGTGATGCAAAGGTGGGCTGTGAAGTAAAGGAGGGGCTATGATATAAAGAGTAGGAGTGTGATGTGAAGGGGGAACTGAGGACAATGATGTAAAGGGGGGACTGTGATGTAAAGGGGGGGCGCTGTAATAGGACAAGGGACTGTGATATAAAGGAAAGGGGTTTGTGATGTAAAGGGGGGACTGTGATGTAAAGGGGGGGAGCTGTAATAGGACAAGGGACTGTGATATAAAGGAAAGGGGTTTGTGATGTAAAGGGGGGACTGTGATGTAAAGGGGGGGAACTGTAATAGGACAAGGGACTGTGATATAAAGGAAAGGGGTTTGTGATGTAAAGCTCAGACTGAGATGTAAAATGGGGCTTTAATGCAAAGTGGAGCCGTGATGTAAAAGGAAGGGGGGCTTTGATGTGAAGGAGGGACTAATTACAATAATGGAAAGGGGGACTGTGATGTTAAAGGAGGGTGTTTTATAGGACAGGGGACTGTGATGTAAAGGAGGAGGGGTTTGTGATGGAAAGGGAGGGACTGTGATGTAAAAGGGGGCTATGATGTAAAAGGGGGGCGTTGATGTGAAAGGGGGACTGAGGACACTGGTGTAAATGGGGACTGTGATGTAAAGTTGGTGGGGTTGTGATATGAAATAGTCATAGCACAAACATGAGATTCAGCCCTCTGCTGGAGCAAAATTTTTCTGATTGAACCTATGTGAATTTTAATGCCATACCCCTGATATAAACAAATGTTTGCTACAAAATACTAATAGTACTGTAAATAGTTTTTTTTTTTTTTTTTTTTTGGTGGGTTGACAATATACAGAAACTGTATTGGGAAAGTTCACTAAACTTTGACAAAGTCACAGGTTTGCTGTCACAAAGTAAAGCAGCACAAAGAAGAAAGGAAGTTTGCCTGCTCATTAGACTGTCGGCAGCCTGCAGCAGAATGATGAGAATTCTCCCCTCCAGCGGTAAGCCTAGGACAGAGAAGACTCCTGTGTCGCTTTGCTAACAGTCGTCTCTCTCTCTCTCTCTCTCGCCGTTTGCATGCTCTGCACATTATGCAAATCACACCGGCTCAGAACTTCGACTAAATTGAGTTTTTCGAGTCAAGTCCATAAAATGCAACATTAAAATGACAAATATGATTGCTTGTTTTGGTTGTTATAACAGGTGACTTTCTGAAGTAGAACTGCACCTGTCTGTTTGATATCATTCATGATGTAGGACTGCAAACTCATCAACGGAAGGTGAGAATCCATCGACAGAGAGAGAGAGGGACAGAGAAAGAATGTACTGTGAGACAAAAAAGAGGACATGTCAGAAACATTTCTCCTGAAATATCTCAGGAATATAGATAACCTAAATTGGTATTTCCATTTCCCCATAATTTTGGCAAAAATCTGGAGATTTTGTAAAATTTTTGCCATTTATTCAAAGTGTAAATTCAGTGCAAGGGGCTCCTGAGAGTTCTGAAAGCTATTTTCAATTCTCCTGGACCTGTTATTGTGCCTCATTATTTAGAGACCTTTTTCCAACCCCCCAACCCCTGCCACCATAATATTCTGGTGTTTCAGGGATTATTATAGACAAGGGACCTGTCATATGCACTCAAGATTGCCTGCCCTTTCAATCCACCCCCTCCATTCATAGAAGCTGCACTATAGCTTCTATGAATGAAAAATTACCTATGAATGAAGGAGGAGGACCGTTCCTTCATCCGCCCATTCTCCATTCATAGATTGCGTTTCATTCATGGAATCAATAGTACAGGTACTACGAATAGAGGAGCTGAGCGGAAATGGCAGGCAATTTGATGAGTCTATAATATGACAGGGGGAAGGGAAGGGGTAAAGAAAAGGGAAAAGGGAAGGGAAAGGGAAGGAGAAAGGTGCAGAGGAAAGGGATAGGGAAAGGGAAGGGCAAAAGGAAAGGAAAGGAGAGGAGAGGAGAGGAGAGGAGAGGAGAGGAGAGGAAAACATAAAAAAGGAAAGGAAAGTAAAAAGGAAAGAGAAAGGAAAACATAAAAAAGGAAAGGAAAGTAAAAAGGAAAGAGAAAGGAAAACATAAAAAAGGAAAGGAAAGGAAAAGAAAAGGAAAAGGAAAGGGAAATGGACAGCAAAAGGAATGTACCAATAAATAAGGGAAATGCTGCGCCAACTCAGAATTCAAAGCAGCCAACACCATAATCAGACTAATTGTAAGTATATGAATAAATAAAAAGGTGTGGCGCTAATAAATATGTGTACACAGTGTATCAACTGTGGTAATAACATCCAAAAAATATATAAAATATACAATGTGAAAATGTGTGAAATAAAACATATAACAATTAAGTGATGTAAATGAATAAATGTAGCCACAGGGATCACTGTAGCTACTTACCCCAGCAGAAGTCTAAGAGGACGAAACGCGTCGGGTCTATTTTGCTACCCTAGCCATTTACTACTGCGCTTTTTCGTTCAATTGAACCAAACTTTTATCGCCCATATTTTTATTGAAAGTTGGAAAACCTTTTTGTATCAATAAATGTTTCATTCCTATTGGATTTACACCATGTGGAAGTTCTCTTTTTTTCTTTACACCATGGGAACTGTCTCTGATTGAGCAGAGCTCGGTTGACGATCAAAGCCAGCCCTAGGACAGCCAATCAAGACAGCTGGAAATCCATGCTGAGTTCATCCCTTCCGGTGGCGAGTAAGTCTCCAGGCTCTCCTTCTATCAAGAACATCTGATCTATCGTGATTAGATCCCTCCTCACCGCTTGGCGGTACAATCTCATTTGACTCACCGCCGACGGCCTGTGAGTCCACCACTTCTGGTAGGGGTATTTTATCTTTCTTTACTTGAAGATTTTTCTGATGAGAAAACAGTACCCTATACGTCAGCGCACTTTCAGCGCCTTCCGAGAAGCATATAAGATTAGAAGTACCAACAGTATCATGGTTTTATCTCCATGAACTCTCACTTTGCAGATTGATATGGACTCTAGATGTCTAACATTATATTCACACGTCATACACATATTTCTGTTTATGACATATATTGTTTTGGCCTATTAGGCATATGGTATTGCCAACTTCATTTATTTCACTTATTTCTGTATGCTTATGTTATGTTGTGATTTTCAGGATCTTTTATTCACGGTGTGTCGACCCCGTTTTCTACTTACAATCCGGTTGGTTTTGGCACTGATGATGTCACGTTCACTGTGATTCTGGCACTAATACCATTTATATTGATTTTTACACCATTAATGACCATTTGGTATAGTAGCTACAGTGATCCCTGTGGCTACATTTGTTCATTTACATCACTTAATTGTTATATGTTTTATTTCACACATTTTTACATTGTATATTTTATTTTATTTTTTTGGATGTTACTACCACAGTTGATACACTGTGTACACATATTTATTAGCGGCACACATTTTCATTTATTCAAGGAAAAGGAATGGAATGGAAGGAATAAAACCAAAGGAGAAGGAAAATGAAAAGAGGAAAGGAAAGGAGAAGAGGAAAGGGTAATTCATAGAGATTTATTTTTAATAAATAAACGTGAACTAATGCGTTGATTTATTTTTATATTTTTTTTTGGATGTTACTACCACAGTTGATACACTGTGTACACATATTTATTAGCCCCACACATTTTCATTTATTCAAGGAAAAGGAATGGAATGGAAAGAATAAAAGCAAAGGAGAAGGAAAAGGAAACGAGCAAAGGAAAGGAAAAGAGGAAAGGGTAATTCATAGAGATTTATTTTTAATAAATAAACGTGAATTAATGCGTTGATTTCTAAGAAACCGCAAAGAGGGGAGAGAAAAGGAAGGGAAAAGGAAAAGAAGGAAAATGGAAGGATAATTGGCTGCAAAGGAAACAAAAAAAAAAAAAAAAAGAAAGAGAAACATAGAGAAGCAGAGGACATAAACTCAATACATTAGCTCCAGAAATTGATTGTCACCAAGGAAAGATTAAATGGCACTCTATGAGGGCATTTTTTTTTTTTTCCTGGGAATTATCTGAGAGAGAAAAAGTGATGGAGAACGATAAACCCCAAATGAAAAGTGACATTTATCCAACCCATGGAACACACACAATGTGCCAAATAAAACCCAACGCTATCAGCTCGTCCATTTCTCCCAGAACTGTCAGGAGAAGATAGCCCAAATAAATATCCATGCTATGAAGACATTTCTTCTCCTCCATCACTTCTGAAGGACCGTGCGGCTGATACGTCTATACTAATCCATTAATATTTTCCTGCCTGAAAGGGTGATGGATGTAATCCAGCTGGATACAAGACAAAGCTAGGAGCCGCCGTGTGTAAGTGTCTATCACTGAACATCTCCAGTCAATTTCCTTTGACACTAGTTTATTGGGGCACCACCAGCGAACTCCCAGCATGCGTTTCTTTGTCAAGAGGAAAACTCAGCAACTAAACGATATGCTTATTATTGGGCACGTTCAAAGAGCCTCCTGACAGATGTAATCCTTGACATTAAACAACCAGAGTCTTGCAATAAGCAACTTTTTTTTTTTTCCTCCTCCTACGTGATAATTCAGAAGAATTTTAAAGTTCACCTCTGTTTTCACTGCTTTTCGAAGTTGGGTGACTTTTACGTTGTTGAAATTACTTTGAGACTGTGTTATTTTCTGGTATGTTTATACAATGGTAAAATCTCATCTCCAAATAGATAGAAAAGATCACTCAGGAAGCCAGTAATGTAGTTAAATAAAATTCTTAATATATTTTTTTAATATTGCTAGTGTATGCGTTGCTGTTGCCCCATTGTCCAAACAGAAGCAGGCTACATAGAAAAAAAATTCACAGTGGTTTTGCTGCACAACTAAGGTGCTTATCCGTTTTTTTACTGGTATTTCCAAAAGTTACAAAGTTACCATTTTAAGTGCAAATTTCAGATCAGCAATGTGATGTCAGGTAGATATTAACCGCTTCAGCCCCGGAAGAATTTACCCCCTTCCTGACCAGAGCACTTTTTGCGATTCGGCACTGTGTCGCTTTAACTGACAATTGCGCGGTCATGCGACGTGGCTCCCCAAACAAATTTTTTTTTCCCACAAATAGAGCTTTCTTTTGGTGGTATTTGATCACCTCTGCGGTTTTTATTTTTTGCGCTGCAAACAAAAAAATAGCGATAATTTTGAAAAAAACGCATGATATTTTACTTTTTGCTTCAATAAATATCCCCAAAAAATAATTAAAAAAACATTTTTTTTCCTCAGTTTAGGCCGATACGTATTCTTCTACATATTTTTGGTAAAAAGTGATTATTGATTGGTTTGCGCAAAAGTTATAGCATTTACAAAATAGGGGATAGTGTTATGGCATTTTTATTAATAATTATTTTTTTTTACTAGTAATGGCGGCGATCAGCGATTTTTATTGTGACTGCGACATTATGGGGGACACATCGGACATTTTTGACACATTTTTGGGACCATTGTCATTTATACAGCAATCAGTGCTATAAAAATGCACTGATTCCTGTGTAAATGACACTGGCAGTGAAGGAGTTAACCACTAGGGGGCGGGGAGGGGTTAAGGCAGTACTAGGGAGTGATTTCCAACTGTAGGGGGGATGGGCTAGCTGTGGCACGTCACTGATCTCTGCTCCCGATGACAGGGAGCAGAGATCAGTGACACTGTCACTAGGCAGAACGGGGAGATGCTTGTTTGAATCAACATCTCCCCATTCGTCCTCTCTGTGAGGCGATCCCGGGTATCCCCGCGGCATTCGAGTCCGCGGGACCGGCGACCCGACTCACGGAGCTCCCGGCCGGCGGCGCACACGCAATGGCACGACGGGGAGTTCAAATGGGATTTACAGGTACGCCCATTTGCCCAGCCGTGCCATTCTGCCGACGTATATCGGCGTGCGCCAGTCGGGAAGTGGTTAAGGCAAAACATATTTCCTATTTTATTTTTCATATATTAAGTAAATAGCTCAGGGGCAGGTCTCAGGAGGGCAAGAAAATAGAATGGTCAGGCACACACATTGAATTGACTCTCACAGCGACGCAGACAGCAGCGTGCAGCAGCACAGATCACCGACAAGTATCCTCCTGCATCATAGTGACAGTCTCTCTCCACAGCCGGTGGTCCCTTCAGTCCAGTCCAAACAGCACTGACAATCCCGCTCCCGCCTTGCCTTGCTCCCGCCCCTGCAGACCCACTCCCTTGCGCCGTGACATCACAAGACATCCTCAGGCACCGCCTCCGCCAGACCTGCCCCCTTGCCGGTGACGCCCAAACACACTGTAGCAGGCACTGGGATGGTCTCGTCTGGCTCCAGACCAGAACTGGGCGTGCCGAGCATCACAGCCATATTTTTTACTGGCAACCTTTCCCTGTCACTGGCATTTACTGGCAGGAGAAAAGAGCCCATTTTTTACTGGCTGCCAGTAAAAATACTGACAGTTGGCAACACTGACCTAGAGTTCAGATTTAAGGGGACATCCCAACTCTATCCAAAACCAAATAAAGCTTTGGATTTAGATAGAATTTAAAAATAAAACTATTAATTCATTTTTTTTTTCTAAACAAAGGTAAAGATTTACTTGAAGATGCATTTCAGGTATGACAATTTTTACATAGCTATATTAGTCCAACTTGGAACAATATATATATATATATATATATATATATATATATATATATATATATATATATATATACAGTATCTCACAAAAGTGAGTACACCCCTTACATTTCTGTAAATATTTTCTTCTATCTTTTCATGTGACAACACTGAAGAAATGACACTTTGCTACAATGTAAAGTAGTGAGTGTACAGCTTGTATAACAGTGTAAATTTGCTGTCCCCTCAAAATAACTCAACACACAGCCATTAATGTCTAAACCGCTGGCAACAAAAGTGAGTACACCCCTAAGTGAAAATGTCCAAATTGGGCCCAATTAGCCATTTTCCCTCCCCAGTGTCATGTGACTCATTAGTGTTACAAAGGTCTCAGGTGTGAATGGGGAGCAGGTGTGTTAACTTTGGTGTTATCGCTCTCACTCTCTCATACTGGTCACTGGAAGTTCAACATGGCACCTCATGGCAAAGAACTCTCTGAGGATCTGAAAAAAAAAAATTGTTGCTCTGGTGAACTCCATGCCCAGGAGGGTTAAGGCACTGCTGGAAAATAATGGTGGACACACAAAATATTGACACTTTGGGCCCAATTTGGACATTTTCACTTAGGGGTGTACTCACTTTTGTTGCCAGCGGTTTAGACATTAATGGCTGTGTGTTGAGTTATTTTGAGGGGACAGCAAATTTACACTGTTATACAAGCTGTACACTCACTACTTTACATTGTAGCAAAGTGTCATTTCTTCAGTGTTGTCACGTGAAAAGATAGAATAAAATATTTACAAAAATGTGAGGGGTGTACTTACTTTTTTGAGATACTGTATATATAAAAGTTTTGGCTGGAGCTAAACCTCAATCAAATTGGACTTTGTAAAGGTTTTTTTTTTTTTTTTTTCTCTAGAGAAGCTTTATTTTTAGACTGAAACTGATGAACACATGTCTTCTTTGAACCTGTTTATCGTTGTTACTACCTCTGGGACCAATTTATACGTAGGTGGTTGACGCAGAGTATATGACGTTTTTCACATTTGCCCATCAAAGTGATATTAGTAAATACAAGACTTCTATAAGGAAAGCAGAGCTATGGGAAAGTTGGGCAGTTAATTCTGCACAAAGGCGACAGATATGAAGCGGGGAGATTTGTTGCATTGCAATGAAATAAAATAACACACCTAGACATTATAGTAATATGTGAGGGATAACAGGTCTATAACTCTTGCCGTGTCTCTGGGTGAATGGGGAGCAGGTAGAGCTGCACGATTAATCGTTAAGAATCGTTATCGCAATTTTTTCCCAGTTGCGATCTTGACAAAGTATTTCCCGATATTTTCTATGCAGAGAATTTTCTCTGCTCTGCTGAAGCCGACAGCCATCAAAAGAAGGGAAAAAAACTAAAAAAACTGGGCAGTCTGCCAAGAATCACAACATTCTTTAGCAGTGGAATTTAAGTATAAATATTGTAACAATTTGTCCTTTAGATTACATAAAAGGAATACACTTTGGTGTGTAAATGAGGGAAGCTTAACCACTTAAAGGATCACTAAAGCTACTTATTTTTAAAATAACAAACATGTTATACTTACCTCCACTGTGCAGCTCGTTTTGCACAGAGTGGCCCCGAACCTGGTCTTCTGGGGTCCCTCGGCGGCTGTCTCGGCTCCTCCCCGCAAGGACTCAACACTTTCATGCGAGCTCCCTCGCATGGTGTTGAGTTCTTGCGGGCGCGCTCCTGTGATACAGCCGGCGGCCATAGCCGCTCACTGTATCACTCGGCCTCGCCCCCGGCGCGCGTTGCGTCATTGGATGTGATTGACAGCAGCGCGAGTCAGTGGCTGCGCTGCTTTCAATCCATCCACTCTAGCCAATCAACGGCCAGGCTGAGCGGCGAAGAGGATGTTGGGAGCGAGCATGGGACTTTCGAGGGGTCAGGTAAGTAAAATGGGGGGGCTGGGGGGGCGGTATTGACAGACGTTTTTTCACCTTAATGCATACAATGCATTAAGGTGAAAAAACTTTTACCTTTACAACCCCTTTAAACACTAAACCTTTTTCTGACATTTGTTGGTTTCAAGTTAAACACTTTTTTTTTTTGCTAGAACCCCCAAACATTGTATATAATTTTTGTAGTAGTGACCCTAGAGAATAAAATGGTGGTTATTGCAATATTTTATGTCACACTGTATTTGCGCAGGGGAAAAAAATTACACTTTAATTAATTAAAACTAACCAGTAAAGTTAGCCCAATTTTTAATGGGAAAAATTTTACGCCGCGAGAATCTTGAGAGAATTGTGATCTTTTTATTCTAAGCAAAAAAATCTTGATTCTCATTTTGGCCAGAATCGTGCAGCTCTAGGAGCAGGTGTGTTAAATTTGGTGTTATCGCTCTCACTCTCTCATACTGGTCACTGGAAGTTGAACATGCCACCTCATGGCAAAGAACTCTCTGAGGATCTGAAAGAAAAAGAGTTGTTGCTCTGGTGAACTCCATGCCCAAGAGGGTTAAGGCAGTGCTGGAAAATAATGGTGGCCACACAACATATTGACACTTTGGGCCCAATTTGGACATTGTGGGCAAGTTGTCACATGAAAAGATATAATAAAATATTTACAAAAATGTGAGGGGTGTACTTACTTTTGTGAGATACTCTATGTATGTGCCATACTTGTGGGATCCCGGTAGAAGCTGGAAATCATTGTAGTAGGCAACGTTACTACAGGGGTCTCCATTAGCTTCCATGCCCCTTGCCAAGTGGCTGCCCTGCAACATTGTGAACACAGGAAGACACTCGCTTGACAGAACAATTTGGGTTTTCTCAATGGATCCAAAGCTTTCTCTAACTGGATGAGGTAGAGCGGCAGAGCACTTTGCATTCATTTAAAACATGGAAAGTGTTCTCTGAATGGCACCAGCGCCAAGTCAGTGACCTCCTGTGTTTACTAAGCAGCAGGACAGCCGCTCGGCACAGAACCCGGAAACTAGCAGAAATGTAATGTAATTCAATGTAATAGATGTGCCTACTACAGTGATTTCCAGCCTCAACCTTGATCCCACTGGTATGGCACATGCATATTTACATTGGTCAAAGCTGGGCCAGTGTAACTATTCAAACTGGCCAAATCTGAAATTCAGCTGGAAAACACCAGTTTAGCTACTTCCCGGCCATCATACATATACTGTATATACATTCTCGGGAAATGGTGGTGATATCTCGATGGCTGCACCAGAAAAATGAAAGGTTGCACCAGATATCAATCTTTTCATCCGGTGATGCACTGTTTAGCAAAAGCGATTTGAGTGGTTAACCCCTACCAGACCGCCGCACGCCGATATATGTCGGCAGAATGGCATAGGTGGGCAAAAGGACGTACAGGTACGTCCCCTTTAAGGTGCGGCATTGTGGGCGCCCGCCGCGTGACCAGAGCATTTCCCCGTATTGCCTTGTGACATGTCATCGGGAGCAGTGATAGCTGTCATGTCAGTGATAGACCACTCCCCCCCCCCACAGTTAGAATCACTCCCTAGGACACACTTAACCCCTTCATCCTCCCCTAGTGGTTAACCCCTTCCCTGCCAGTGTCATTTACACAGTAATCAGTGCATTTTTATAGCACCGATTGCTGTATAAATGACAATGGTCCCAAAATAGTGTCAAAAGTGTCCGATGTGTCCGCCATAATGTCGCAGTCACGATAAAAACTGCAGATCGCCGCCATTACTAATAAAAAATGAATAATAATAAAAATGTCATAAATCTAACCCCCAATTTTGTAGACGCTATAACTTTTGCGCAAACCAATCAATATACGCTTATTGTGATTTTTTTTAGCAAAAGGATGTAGAACATGTAGAAGAATACATATCGGCCCAAACTGAGAAAATAAATGTGTTTTTTTATATATTTTTTGGGGGATATTTATTATAGCAAAAAATGTAAAATATTGCTTTTTTTTCAAATTTGTTGATTTTTTTTGTTTTGTTTTTTTACCAAAAATATGTAGAAGAATACGTATCGGCCTAAACTGAGAAAATAAAATGTTTTTTTAATTATTTTTTGGGGATATTTATTATAGGAAAAAGTAAAACATAATGCGTTTTTTTCAAAATTGTCGCTATTTTTTTGTTTATAGCGCAAAAAATAAAAACCACAGAGGTGATCAAATACCACTAAAAGAAAGCTCTGTTTGTGAGAAAAAAAGAGTGTCAATTTTGTTTTGGTGCAACATCGCACAGCCGCGCAATTGTCAGCTAAAGCGACGCAGTGCCGAATCGCAAAAAGTGCTCTGGTCAGGAAGGGGGGTAAAACCTTCCAGGGCTAAAGTGGTTAAACATGCAGCAGAAGGGAACCCACCCCGCTGCTGTTTCTGGGTTCTCCTGTCCCACCAAAGAGCCCAAACTCAGCTGACCATAGAGAAGAAGGAGGAACTTACACTCACCGATCATCTCTATGGTGTATGAAACCGCACCAATGAAGATTTTGTCACATCTGGTAATGCAGCCGATCTCAGTTTGATCAGCTGCTTTTGAGAGTAGAGAGATCTGTACTCTAATAGACTCCAGGACTGTACATAAAGAGGACCTGTCACTGCCCATGCTATGACAAGAGTTGTTCATCCCCTGTGATACCCTGTTTCCACGAAAATAAGACAGTGTCTTATATTAATTTTTGCTCCCAAAGATGCGCTGGGTCTTATTTTCAGGGGATGTCTTATTTCTCAATGAAGAAGAATACGGTACACATTTATTGTTGAACAAAAAAAAAAGGAAATTTATTACTACGGTACGGTAGTATATATATATATATATATATATATATATATATATATATATATATATATATATATACGGTATACGGTACGGTAGTAGTTGTCATCACAAACCAGCATAACCAGACAAACTGTGAATCCTACGGTATCAAGAATTTCTTGTTACTACTACTACTTTTGATTCCCCCCCTTCTGATCCTCCTGTGCCATTTTGACTCCCCCCCTCAAATCCACCCTGTGTCATTTTAAGTGAGTCCCCCCACCCCTGTGCCAGTGGATTATTTAGTCTCTCCCCCCTCCCACCTTCACCAGACATCCCCCCACCCCTTTATCAGACATTTCCCCCCCCCACCTCAGTCACCCCTGTGCCCCTGTGTGTCTGTGCCAGCCAGATTCCACACAATGTGCCCGACTCCTGCCCCGCGCTACTCACTCACTGTCTAATTGTGAGTCAGCCAGACTCCGTCAGGGCAGAGCGAGCAGCAGCAGGCGGCAGAAGGCGGCAGCTTGTCCTGGCGGCGGCGCGGGCTCTCTGATTTAAAGAAACCTCGCACTGCCTGAACAGCTCCGGCTGCGCTGCGGCCAATCACTGAGCTGCGCGGCGGCGCCCGCCGTTACAGTTCAAAGGAGTCAGACACTTTACGGTAGCTTCGGGGGCCTTATATTCCGGGGTGGCCTTATTATCGGGGAGGCCTTATATTACAGCGAGAGGCAAAACTGGAAGTAGGTCTTATTTTCGGGGGGATGCCTTATATTAAAGCGAGAGGCAAAACTGGAAGCAGGTCTTATTTTCGGGGGGATGCCTTATATTAAAGCGAGAGGCAAAACTGGAAGTAGGTCTTATTTTCGGGGGATGTCTTACTTTCGGGGAAAGACGGTACATTGATAAAAATAATTAAATAAAGAAAATTGAAAAATAAATAAATATATAAATGTAAATACAGTTAAACCTTGGATTGCGAGCATAATTTGTTCCAGAAACATGCTTTTAATCCAAAGCACTTGTATATCAAAGCAAATTTCCCCATAAGAAATAATGGAAACTCAAATGATTCGTTCCACAAACATTTATTCATAGGTGCTTCCGTTTATAGTCCATATAAAAAGATTATAGCAATGTGATAGGTTGTGTAACCATAAATTGTCCATCCACAAATGGAAGCCTCCACAATGGGATTAGAAGCAAAATCCAGCAGGAGCTACAGAGTATAAAAGAGAAGAGAGGCGCCTTTAAGTGTAGCAAAGCAATGTGTTGCTAAATGTTGTACCTTCTGTAAGAATGGTCAAACATTCCCATAGACACACTCCTAAACCTTGTGGACAGCCTTCCAGCCTTTTGAAGCTATTATAGCTGCAAAGGGTGGGCCAATGCAATATTGAACCCTACGGACTAAGACTGGGATGCCATTAAAGTTCATGTGCATGTAAAGGTAGGTGTCCCAGTACTTTTGACAATATAGTGTATAAGCCAATCAGCGTCCAGGTTTTTTTTTTGTCAAAGCTTATTGGCTATATGTACAGCTCCACCAGATTTTGCACTCTCCAGCTTTAGTACATAAACCCCCATGCATCCAATGGTGGGTCCACTTGAACTATTTTGGTTTTGTGCATTACCAAACCTCTTTTAATATAACAGATGGCCCATTTTTAGGGTTTAGTGGCCCTTTAAAAAGTAATTTCAATGACAAAACAAAACTGTTTCATGGTTGTTCCCCTCCTGCCATGACAGCTAATAAGTCAGGGCTGCAGCTCCTTGGGCCTTAGCTAATGTCTAGCAAATAACTTTTGCTAAATGCTTGTGTGGTTTTATTATGAGTACAGTGATCATAGATTCACGGCTTTAGTGCCTTTTCCACTGCTCACTAACCACTAATTGAAATCATTTTCCAGCACAGCACGTTTGTTATTGTTTAAAATATATGTGGCTGAGAATGTATATTAATAAAGATTTTTATTTGCCACGCTGCTCCGAAGGTCTCCGGATCTCCATCTTTTAATGCAGTTCAGTGCCATCGCAAAACAAAAATAATCTTAAGAAAATAAAGGAATGCGTGATCACCGGGAGGCTCAAAGGTTTTTGGAGTGGTCATCATGAGATGAGTAAAAAAAAAAACCTCTAAAACTTGGATCAATTGTGGTTTGCTTTTAAAAATTTTCGAACCTCCAAAATTTGGTTACTTCCATTGTTCATGTTTCAATCTCATGTGTATTTCAGTATTATCATGGGTTTTAGCTTCTTTTTGATTAACTATTTTTAATAACATTTACATTTTTTACTAAACATTCTCTTTTGAGTGTTCATGGTTCTTTAAAGTCCCGTTCTTTGAGGAAACTTTCAGGGATGTGGACCTGAACCTCTATGTTCCCACCCAAATAGTCTCAACCACCCTTTTGCCCATTTCCACAGGGTAGCCAATACCCATTGCTCATATCTTTGACTAATTGTTTTGGAAACAAATTCTATTTTTTTACTATACAATCATGTTTAATTCAATAGACCATGGCTAATTATGATGGTCAAAATTGGGAAGCCCTTATGACAGGGTTTTTCAAGGATTTCTCCCTCAAAGAGAAAAGGGACACGGATCTGTCCACAATCTTTTTCAGTCTTCGGAAACTATTGGAGAAAAAGGTCTTCTTTTCATTGGCATGTTCACTCCTTTGAACAATATATAGATATTAAGTTGGCTCCTCTTGGATTACCTCCTCAAATTTTTCCCACTTTGGAGAACATAAGTCCTTCTTTCAAGAAGGCGTGGGAAGCAAACTTTCTATCATGCTCGAAAAGGCATGATGTTGCTCCTGAGGGATGAAAGCCAATAAACTCAAAGAGATCGACTGTGACTTGAATTCCATTTATGAACTGCTCTCCCAACATAAGGACCATTTAGGATACTCTCAAATGGATAAAGAATTGAGTGAACATTTAGAAAGCTTTATTCGTCAAATCTTGATCAAAAAAGAAAAAAAAATGCAGAGAGGGAAAGGTTTCATTTGGACTCAAACACGTCCCAAGAAGACTTTTCCACCAAATCATTATAATAAATCCAAAAATGCAGATGACCACTTTTCGGATCCCGTTCTTTGAGGAAACTTTCTTTTCCAAAATTTGGAAGTTACTGGAACTCAAAACCAGGCTCCAAAAAAAAAAAAAAAAAAAAAAAAGTTTATTACAGAGCATTAAAATATTTAAAATTGTGTATAACGATACAACACTGGAGTAGTCATAAGAAGAGCAAACCTCTACAAAGTTTGATCATTTGTGGTTCAATCAAACTTAAAAACTAGCAAACCTCCAAAAACTTGGAAGTTAATGGAGCTCTGATCCAAGCCTCAAAAAAGTTAAATTTTAAACATTAAAGTGGTTGTAAATGCAGATTTTTTTATTTTTTTTTACCCTAATGCATTTCTCTGCATTAAGATAACAGGCCTCCTGCGCACTGAGGACTTTATGTGAATGTAGGCTGGCATGGCCTTGCCCCCAAGGGGGGTCACCACAGCACATTCACATTTTATTGATAAAAGGGAATGGCACTGATATCATCACTTCAGCAATCATGGCCGGGCCAAGACATTGTGCTGCCTGGGCCCAAAAATGTAAGGCTGCCCCCCCCCCCCAAAAAAAAAAAAATCACGCCCACCAAAAGGCCCCCACATCCATTATTTTATATAATGATAACTAAAATTACATTTATCAGAAAATCAGATTAAAAAACGCCATAAATCTATTCCTTATTTTGTAGACGCTATAACTTTTACGCAAACCAATCAATATACGCTTATTGCTGTTTTTTTTTTTTAACCAAAAATATGTGGCAGAATACATATCGGCCTAAATGGATGAAGGCATTTTTTTATAGCCAACATCTATAGGAGGGGTTTCCACCTGTATAAGTCTCATTTTATACAGTATGTCTCATTTTCAGTCTGATGTGTATTATATGTGAAGTTGCGTATCAGAGACCGGTATTGTGGTAATATTGAAGCCTATTGAGATTTCCAAACATTACAGGATTCCGCCATTATTGTTAAGTTATTGATCAGTAAGTTAGCACTGCGCTTTTTTTTGTGGTGTGAGAAAACATATAACGGTGTTTAGCGGCAGGCCTTTTACTGACACTTTTTTATTTTGCCTCCAGTAGTTTATTGTAAATAGTAATGTGGTGATTACCTATTATACTAAAGATCGGCATGTGGAATTAATAAACATCAACAGATTTTAGTTGTGCCCCACCAGGCCGGCCCCCTATGAACAATGTGCCTGGCTGCTGAGTTCATCACCCCATCCCTGCACTGATTGTCAGCGCTGATAGGCAGCAATAGTTGGCACTGATAGGCGGCACTGATTGGCACTGATAGGAAGCACTGATTGGCACTGATAGGAAGCACTGATTGGCTCTGATAGGCAGCACTGATGGGCCCTGATTGGCACTGATAGGAGGCACTGATTGGCAGCACTAATGGCACCAATAGGCAGCACTGATTGGCACTGATAGGCGGCACTGATTGGCACTGATAGGAAGCACTGATTGGCACTGATAGGAAGCACTGATTGGCTCTGATAGGCAGCACTGATGGGCCCTGATTGGCACTGATAGGAGGCACTGATTGGCAGCACTAATGGCACCAATAGGCAGCACTGATTGGCACTGATAGGCAGCACTGATTGGCAGCATTTAGTGGCACTGATTGGCAGCACTGATGGGCACTAATTGGCAGTACTGATGGGAACTGATAGGCAGCACTCATGGGCATTGATTGGCAGCACTGATGGGCACTGATAGGCGGCCCTGATAGGTGGCACTGATGGGCACTGATTGGTGCCCATGATTGGCACTGGTAGGTGGAACTCATTGGAAACACTGATTGGCACTGACAGGTGGCACTGATTGACACTGACAGGTGGTAGCACTGGCAGGTGGCACTGATTGGCACTGGCAGGTGGCACTGACAGAGGAGAGGAAGTTTCACACTGAGCCCATATTGTGAAACTGTGTGTGACACTGTCATGTAATGTTACTGCATGCAGAGAGAGAGACCGGCTGTCAAAATTCAGCGGTGATGTCTGGGGTGGGCAGGACCCGGGTGTGCGGGACCCAGCAGCTATCAAACACCAGCGAATGATTGGGCTGCTTAAGAAAGGGGGTGGGGCCACATACATGTAGCCTGCCCGCCCAGACCCCATCCCATTGCCTGGTGTTTGATAGCTGCTGGGTCCCGGGTCCCGCCCACCCCCGACATCAACGCTCAATTTTAACAGCTGGTCTCTCTCTGCATTCAGTTACATGACAGTTTCACACAGTGAGCGGCTCTGGCAAGCATCAATATCGGCTCAATGTAAAACTGTCTCACAGGTAGCACGGACTGCACACTCATTGGATGCAACATTTCACAGCAGTCCCACAGGCAGATCTCGGGAGACAGCTGGTACAACTTATCACTGCCGGCTGCCGCCCCTCTTACAATGCCGCCTGGGACCATGGGCCCACTGGGTCCCATGGTAGGTCCGGCACTGTAAGCAATGCTCTTTGCATCATCAGTGGCGAAGAAGCAGACCTCTGGCCCAAAGTTATCTGAAAAACCCAACTCATCTTCTCTCCACTCCAGCACCCTTTCCAGAACCCAGTCTTGCCACACTACAACCCATACATTAGAAATGGTCCATCACTGAAGGATCTTCATAATCCAATAGGCTTAATCACTTATCAAATCATACAGCAGTCATCTGCCAAACCTTTTGATGCACTTCTAGGTGTTTTGTAGATGACCCCAGCCTGGATTTTAAAGATTTCTTGGACCAGTTACATGATACCTGCAAACCCTGCTGGCTGGATTCTAAAGATCACTTGAACCCTTGGACCATTTGAGGTTTACATTGATACCTGTAAACCTCAAAGCAGAACTCCAACCAATAGATAAAAATGAATAGTCCAATAAAATGGATTATCATCGATACTCATCAGTCCAGAGATTTCCCCTACAGTATTTGTTTTCTGCTACTAGGTGTCCTCAGTTTTATGACCAACATCATTCAACCAAGGCCGCCCTGGACCCACAGCAGCCTGTTATTGGACAGTGAAAGGAAAAACAGCACAGTGATGATTTGATCTCGGTCACTCTGCTCTCTCCTCCTAGAGCAGATCGCCGTACTAACATCGGATTGTTAGTACATCAGCTCCAACCTGAGCTGTCAGCTTTTTTTTGTTCAGCCCTACTGGGTTGAATGGAAAAAAACTATTAGGCTACTTTCCCACTGCAGCGCCCGTCCGTTTGCGCTAATGCACTGCTCATTTTAGCAGCGCTTTTGCGTCGCTTTTCGGCCGCTAAGAAGAAGAAAGAAAGGGTAAAAAGTCCAAATTTGAGCTTTTAAGGCGCTTTAAAACCCCCGTCCATTCATTACAATAGGCAGGGCGTTTTGGGAGCGCTAAATACAGCGCTCCCAACACGCCCCAAAGATGCTGTTAGCAGGACTTTTTGGAACGTCCCGCAAGCGCACAGTTGAAAATACATTCAAACAAATTGATTGGTCCTTACACATAGCACAGACAATTTTTCTTTCCACTACCTCATTGGAATTTTCAGCGCTGACTGAAAGTTATCTTTTAAAACGACATAAAATGTCCTTTTTTTCTTCCAAAAATGATGCTTTATGACTGCCTTTTACATTTGTTAGATTGCAGCCTTCTTCCACGGAGTGTGAATCATTATCAGAGGACCTAATTTTCCTGCTCCATCACCATCTGTTTCCTTCACCCAGAGACACGGCAAGAGTTATAGACCTGTTATCCCTCACATATTACTATAATGTCTAGGTGTGCTATTTTATCTCATTGCAATGCAACAAATCTCCCCGCTTCGTATGCGCAAAAAATGATACCCGGGACCAAATCTGTCGCCTTTGTGCAGAATTAACTGCCCAACTTTCCCATAGCTCTGCTTTCCTTATAGAAGTCTTGTATTTACTAATATCACTTTGATGGGCAAATGTGGAAAACGTTATATACTCTGCGTCAACCACCTACGTATAAATTGGTCCCAGAGGTAGTAACAACGATAAACAGGTTCAAAGAAGACATGTGTTCATCAGGTTTCATCTAAAAATAAAGCTTCTCTGGAGAAAAAAAAAACTTTACAAAGTCCAATTTGATTGAAGTTTAGCTCCAGCCAAAACTTTTCTATATACAGTATGTACCATATATACTCGAGTATAGTCCGACCTGAATATAAGCCGAGGCACCTAATTTTACCACAAAAAACTGGGAAAACGTATGAACTTGAGTATAAGCCTAGGGTGGGAAAATGCAGCAGCTACTGGGTAAACAATGCCGATCTGCAGCCTCACTGTGCCCATTTGCAGCCTCACTGTGCCCATCTGCAGCCTCACTGTGCCCATTTGCTGTGCCCATTTGCAGCCCCACTGTGCCGATGTGCAGCCTCACTGTACCCATTTGCAGCCTCATTGTGCCCATTTGCAGCCTCACTGTACCCATTTGCAGCCTCACTGTACCCATTTGCAGCCTCACTGTGCCCATTTGCAGCCTTACTGTGCCCATCTGCAGCCGTACCTTTGATTACTAAAACAGCGGGTGTCTCCTGCTGTGTTATGCAGTCTGTTTGGCGGCCCTCCGTTGTAACTAAGCCCCGCCTCCTCCTCATCCGTGATAGACGGAACACTGATACAGTTTCCCAGCATTGTATCAGTGTTCCGTCTATCACGGGCGAGGAGGAGGCGGGGCTTAGTTACAACGGAGGGCCGCCAAACAGACTGCATAACACAGCGGGAGACACCCGTTGTTTTAGTAATCAATGGTACGGCTGCAGATGGGCACCCTCACCTCGAGTATAAGCCGAGGGGGGGGGTTTCAGCCTAAAAAATGTGCTGAAAAATTTGACTTGTACTCGAGTATATACAGTATGTATGTATGTATATATATAATTATTATTATTATTCACGATTTATATAGCGCCAAGTTTAAGCAGCACTTTACAATGTAGAGGGGGGACAGCACAATTACAGTACAATACAGAAGGGACAGGAGGGCCCTGCTCATAGAGCTTATATTTTAAAGGGCGGGGGGTGGTGCTACAAAAGGTAATAGATGGGGGAATGATTTGATGGGGTTGTTAGGTGGGTGTGGGATCGGCTTCCCTGAATAAGTGAGTTTTCAGGGATCTCCTAAAGGTGGACAGGTTAGGGGCTGATCGGATGTACCGGGGCAGAGAATTCCAGAGAATGGGAGAGGCTCTGGAGAAGTCCTGAAGGCGAGCATGAGAGGAGGTAACAAGGCAGGTAGAGAGCAGGAGGTCCTGGGAGGAGCGGAGGGGACGATTTGGGCGATATCTGCAGATGAGGTTGGTGATGTAGCTGGGGGTCGATGTTGTGGATGGCCTTGTATGTTGTGGTTAGCATTTTGAATTGTATACGGTGGGGTAGAGGAAGCCTGTGAAGGGATTTGCAGAGAGGAGCAGCAGTCAAGGATCGATTAGTGAGGTGTATTAGTCTAGCAGCAGCATTCATAATAGTCTGAAGGGGGGATAGCCTGCGTAAGGGTAGGCCATTAAGGAGAGAGTTGCAGTAGTCAAAGTGGGAAATAACCAAGGAGTGAATAAGTTGCTTTGTGGTGTCATTAGTCAGGAAGGGTCGAATTCTGGAGATGTTGTGGAGGTCAAGGCGGCAGGATTTAGCCAGTGATTGGATGTGGAGGCTGAAGGAGAGGTCAGAGTCAAGGATTACACCCAGGACCCTGGCATATGTGGAGGGACCAAGGGTTGTGCTGCTGATCTTAATGGTAAAGTCATGGGGGGGGGACCAGGAAGGAGAAAATGTAACAAGCTCAGTTTTAGAAAGATTGAGTTTGAGAAAGTGGTGTGACATCCATACCGATATGTCATTCAGTAAGTTTCAGATCTGTGAGGAGATCGAGGGGGTGAGTTGAGGAGTGGAGAGATAGATCTGGGTGTCATCGGCGTAGAGGTGGTATTGAAAGCCATGGGAGGTTATCAATTGGCCCAGGGAAGAGGTATAGGTAAATATATATATATATATATATATATATATATATATATATATATATATATATATATACAGTAGAGAACTTTCACCACTCACCACTCACTTTTTTTTCTTTTACATTTGGTGTAGTATACAGAAGTGAAGGATTAGAACATCTCCAGAGGGAAAAAAAAGACTGTACAAAGTCCAATTCGATTAAACTCCATCCCAAACTTTTTATTTTTAGATTTGGATACAGTAGAAAAGGGTAAGACCTTACATATATATATATATATATATATATATATATATATATATATATATATATATATATATATATATATGTATATATATATATATATATATGTATAGATTGATATTGTAACAAAACATCCCACACTCCGCTTGAGTGCTTTCGTCATATACCGCTTCCCCCCAGTCTGAATATAGATATCAGATATTCCAATCGCTTGCAACCAATAACTAGGCAGTACTCGTGCTGAACATGAACTCTTTATTTGCACACAGACACACGGAGATATTCAAACTTCTCATCAGTAGACTGTCCAATCAGCAGGGAGAGCTATTGGAGGAATCCCCCCTCCCCCCTCACAGCTAATCTACATAGACATATACATCCCATTATAGGTTGCTCCCAAGGCAGACAGACACAAAAGAACAATGGAATACAGCCACACCCCAAACGACCCAACAGAGAGCACACCATAGTATATGTACTATATTCCAGTGTGGTTGTACAGCGCGTACGATTAGTACAGATCAGACTGGGTTTCTCGTCACCCTAATAGATTTTCCCTCACTTCCTGTACTGGTGACAATGTCGCCATTGGAACAGGTAATGAGGAAGATCTCTAGATAGGGTTAAGAAATGAGGGAAAATCACCAGCTTGGACTAAAAAAATTGTGTTTGCCTTGTTTGAAAGTTCTTACCAGAATTCTTGTACTAATGACATCATTAGAACAGGAGTGATCAAGAAACTATCTCAGAACTGGAAACCCTTCCCACTCAATGATAAAAAAAAAACCTGCTTTCCAAATAAGCGGAAGGAAATGCCTTTCTGATCCTTAGTGACAGTTGGATTAATCCCTTGATGAACATGGTCCTTAATATCCTGGGATTTGTTTTGTTTTTTTTTTTTACGTTTTTGAGTTTGACAAAGGAGCCACATAATCGCCATGCTTTGCCTTATTGCTTAGGTACACTAGATTACCAAAAGTATTGGGACGCTTGCCTTTACACTCACACATGAACTTTAATGGCATTCCAGTCTTAGTCCGTAGGGTTCAATATTGAGTTGGCCCACCCTTTGCAGTTATAACAGCTTCAACTCTTCTGGGAAGGCTGTCCACAAGGTTTAGGAGTGTGTCTGTGGGAATGTTTGACCATTCTTCCAGAAGTGCATTTGTGAGGTCAGGCACTGATGTTGGACGAGAAGGCCTGGCTCGCAGTCTCAACTCTAATTCATACCAAAGGCATTCTATCGGGTTGAGGTCAGGACTCTGTGCAGGCCAGTCAAGTTCCTCCACCCCAAACCCGCTTATCCATATCTTTATGGACCTTGCTTTGTGCACTAGTCCAAATCATTTGGTGGAGGGGGGGGGTTATAGTGTGGGGTTGTTTTTCAGGGGTTGGGCCCTTAGTTCCAGTGAAGGGAACACTTAAGGCATCAGCATACCAAGACATTTTGGATAACTTCATGCTCCCAACTTTGTAGGAACAGTTTGGGAATGGCTGCTTCCTGTTCCAACATGACTGCACACCAGTGCACAAAGCAGGGTCCATAAAGACATGGATGAGCGAGTTTGGGGTGGAGGAACTTGACTCACCACCTGACCTCACAAATGCACTTCTGGAAGAATGGTCAAACATTCCCATAGACACAGTCCTAAACCTTGTGGACAGCCTTCCAAGAAGAGTTATAGCTGCAAAGGGTGGGCCAACTCAGTATTGAACCCTATGGACTAAGACTGGGATGCCATTAAAGTTTATGTGCGTCTAAAGGCAGGCATCCCAATACATTTGGTAATATAGTGTATGTGTGCAGGTGCTTATGGAAAAGATTTTATGTAAAGATAGGAAGACCCTCACCATGCCAACATCCAAAATGTATATTCAAGGATTGACCGAGTCAAAAAATTAACAGACTTTGTGGGCACATAATGAGAGAGAGAGTCAGTAAAAAAGTATAAATTTTATTACAACATAGTTAAAAAACATATAAACAACATACAAACAACACCCTGTATGGACACAGTTACCAATTACTGGACCTACGGTACAAAGATTATTTTAATACTGTATCAAGGTAAAAGAAAAATTTCTGATCCAGTAATACCTCCAAAAACTTGCTCGTGGACGCGTTTCGCTAAAATATTAGCTATTAGCTGTGGCTACACACAGCAAGGAAAGCCGTCCACAGGGGTGTAACACCAAAAGGGGCACACTTTCCCCTATGTATGCAGCAATACCAACTTGAGCCCCGACAAAAGGTCTCCCCTATGTGATAAGCGCAGCTTTTACACATTCAGATATTCCATTCGCCTCTATACTTAAGGGGAACGTATTCTTACCCATTTAATAACTTGGTCCGGTATCCACGGGCCATCTCTTGGTACTATTGATATTGTATTGAACACGTTTATAGTGGGAATTTGTGACCACTTACCTCTGTGTGTGATTTATACTCAAATACCTATACATGACTACTATATATCAGTGGTATCTACTATAGACCACATGATATATGTGTATCCCACTACTTTAGACACACATATGCAATCTCATTTTTTCAGCTGTTTGTCAGTTTGGTCAGGTTCTCCCACACCTTGAGCCACAAGTTTACCAGCACCTACCCAGTATCTGTCCTGAGGAAGCTAATATTTTAGTGAAACGTGTGGATGAGCAAGTTTTTGGAGGCATTACTGGATCAGAAATTTTTCTTTTTCCTTGATACAGTACTCAATTAATCTTTGTACCGTAGGTCCAGTCCTCTAAAGTTGCATTATTGGGTAACTGGTAACTTTGTCCATACAGGGTGTTGTTTGTATGTTGTTTATATGTTTTTTAACTACCGTATTTATTGGCGTATAACACGCACTTTTTTCCCCTTAAAATCAGGGGAAAATCGCGGGTTCGTGTTATACGCCGATCCCCTGCGATCCTGACCTGTCAGAACTAAAAAATCGCTGACCGTGATTTGAAAATGGCGCCGCTGGCGCCGAAATACACAGTGCCGGTCCTCGCCTTTCTCGGTTTCACTCGAGCGCCGCCCGAACCTAGCCGAGTATACTCGGCTAGTTTCGGATAGCTCCGCTCACCGTCCGAGTGGAACCGAAAGTAAACGAGAGCCGCCGAGAAGAGCCGAGGACCGGCTCTGTGTATTTCGGCGCCGGCGGCGCCATTTTCAAATCGCGGTCGGCGATTTTGAAGCTCAGAGGCTTCAGCAAGACTGCACTGGGGCAAGGCTGGACTGGGGCAAGGCTGGACTGGACACTGGGGAAGGCTGCACTGACATGGCTGCACTGACATGGCTGCACTATCAAGGCTGCACTGACAAGGCTGCACTGACATGGCTGCACTGACATGGCTGCACTAGCAAGGCTGCACTGACAAGGCTGCACTGACAAGGCTGCACTGACATGGCTGCACTGACATGGCTGCACTAGCAAGGCTGCACTGACATGGCTGCACTGGCAAGGCTGCACTGACATGGCTGCACTGGGCAAGGCTGGACTGGGGCAAGGCTGCACTGAGAAGGCTGCAATGATGGGCATTTAAATGTAAGTTTTTTTCCCTTCAACTTCCCACCTAAAAGTTTTTTTTCCTTAAAATTCCCTCCTAAATTGAGGTGCGTGTTATACGCCGGTGCGTGTTATACGCCGATAAATACGGTATGTTGTAATAAAATGTATTCTTTTTTACTGATTCTCTCTCTCATTATGTGCCCGCAAAGTCCGTAAATTTTTTGACTTGGTCAATCCTTGAATTTATGTAATGATACTATACTTTAGAGTGAATTAATAAAATAAGACTTTTTTATTTTAGAATAAATGTTGTGCCTCAAAAGTCCCATTTTTGATACTTCTATGTTTTTATTGATTATATATAGGGATGTGGCATTTATATTTTATATCCCCTAGAGCACATCTGGTTAGCTGAGCACCTCCCCTTACAGTCCATTGAGTTCCATGAGCACCTTCCCAACATGCAAGGGGTTGGGCTTATGTCACCTGATGGACTATAGACTGAGGCGCTTATGTAACCTGATGGACTATAGAGGGAGGCGCTTATGTAACCTGATGGGTAGGTTTATACGAGAAAAATAACTCATCATATTGGTGTTCATGCTCCTGGGCCTGAGCTGGCAGGGTAAGTGGGGAAGCATTAAGCCTCAAAACTTACAAGAAAAACTTTTTCCTGATTTTATTTCCTTCTTCTAGTCACCTCCTGACATCTGTGGCTAAATTCAGCAAAAGACACAAGGGGTGGAGCTTGTGCAAAGAGGTATCATCAATTAAGTGTGCCTAGGGCAGCATAATGTCTAAATGTAGCCTTGAGTTGATGTCACAAATATTTATAGAAGTCTTGAATTTACTAATATTGCTCTGATGGGCAAATGTGAAACATTTTATGTAGTGCGCCCCCCCAAAGGAGCAGCTAATAGCAAGTGGATTCCTTCCCCAAAATCTAGTGCACACACAGGCAGACACACAGCATTTTCTCCTTCTCACTGGCTCAACAAAAAAAGGAAAACGCCTAGAGCAGTGATGGTGAACCTTGGCACCCCAGATGTTTTGGAACTACATTTTCCATGATGCTCATGCACTCTGCAGTGTAGTTGAGCATCATGGGAAATTTAGTTCCAAGAACATGTGGGGTGCCAAGGTTCGCCATCACTGGTCTAGAGAGTGTCTTTTAGTTTTTTTTGTGCAGATTAAACTTGGTTGGGGTGAAGGGAGCATGGGATACCCCAAAAGTTATGAACTGACTCATCTGAGAACACTTTTCTTCCCAGTGGCTGACATAAACTTCCCGCTGAATAATATCTATGGCCCCCTCTTAAAGAACTGAGATCCACATATAGTCACCAGGGCACTCACAATGCCTCAGGAACATCAGTTGCCTCCTACTAATATCCACCAGGCACTCTTCAGTGAGGAAGACACAGACCCACAATATCACAATACAGCTGGACACTCACCCCCAGTTTCCATCTGGTACTTTTCAGTGACCCATCAGGTATTCTTTAGACCAAGAAAATCCAAGACCAGACTTTTAAATAGGACCCCTAGCTTAAGCTCCAGTTGGGACTCCGATGACTTTCAAGCAGCATCTTCAGCAGACTGGCAGAGAACTCCTCTTGCAAAACTGGAATTTGGGCCCCACACATACTTCTCAAGGCCTCAGACTATTTATGGGCTCTCCAGTCACCTACTGGGCACACCTTCCTACAAATTGGCTGGGTCCCCATAAATATTTAAGCTGCCTCCGTGTCTTTGATCCCACTATGAATCTAGAATCTTCTAGAATGCAGGGAGAAATAATCAGACCAGCAACCTGCGAAACATTGAGCAGACTAAAGCAATCAACCACAACCCTACTGGCTACAGAGGAACTAAATCAAATTGCCTAGCAACCTACACTTAACTGGGAGGGTGCTACATTTATATACTCTATGTCAACCACCTACAGATACTTTTGAAAAGCATTACTACAGAATAGCGTTACTATGTTAATTGACCTGTATAAGGCTGTATTGCGGGGGGAATCTTAAGAAAGTATGTATGTATTACCTATTATAAATATTTTATTATTTAAACAGTTTCTATATGAAGCTTTAAATATATATTTTGCCGTTTGATTGGAGTTGCCCTTTAATTCGAAGCTTAATTATGACTAGCTGCTCAGACACCCCTACCAGTCTCCACTGCGTCCCTGTAAGCCCTTCGTTTTTCAAAATTCTGCCGATTAATTTTAACAAGGTGATCCATCTCCCCTTTAATCCTCCTTCCATTATGTCACCCTTAAGCCAGGATTCACCTTTAATAATTTCCAGCCTCCTCCCCACTTTTACCGTGAGTCGTTGGAATGACACAAAAGAAGAAACATTTCATGAATTGTCACTTAATTAGCTTCTTGCTCTGACCCATGTTTAACCGTGGAAGATTGAAATCAGCAATATTGGAAGAGAGGCTGGGGAGGGCTGAGACCGGGGAAGGTGGCGAGGTCATTATTAATGGGCTGCGAGCAGATAACGGGATTTCAGCACACAGGCAAATTAAGATAAAAGGATGGATTTCACATCGCTGTGTGAAGCTGCTGCCGCTAGGACAGCTTCTCAGAATTTCACCCCCCGATGGGTGGTCTGTTGGTTGGGGAGATAGTTGCTGTTAAACTTCCTTCTATGAATGGTTACAAATCTTGGCTAATATATAAAAACTTCCAGCTCTTCGTTCCCTTTTAGGTACCTATCAGCTGCATATTTATTCAGAAAGAAATTTGCCCACATGTTGTGGTCAGACATCTT
Organism: Aquarana catesbeiana; assembly: GCF_042186555.1. Classification (NCBI taxonomy): domain Eukaryota; kingdom Metazoa; phylum Chordata; class Amphibia; order Anura; family Ranidae; genus Aquarana; species Aquarana catesbeiana. The sequence goes on along the minus strand of NC_133325.1, from coordinate 779,715,425 downwards.
GGCTGAAGTCAAGTGTTGAGCGGTTGGCTGTGTGCATATTCTTTGTTATGGTGCCCCTTGGTTGGTAATGCAGGCTAACCCAAGGTTTGGAGACTAAGTAACAGCTAGTCTTCAAAAGAATGTTTGATGGTGGAGATGGACTGGCAACCTTAGTGGTCAAGTAAGCTGTCATGGCTCTCAGGCTTGCCCCACCAAGATGGAAGCTGAAACGGAATGGCTACAGTGTGGGGACAGTACATGAAACACTAGGCAGAAGAGTAGTCAGGACTGGGTAGATGTTGCGGGCAGGCTGCAAGCAAGAGAGTAGGCAGGTCGTGGCTGAGGTCATGGGCAGGAGACAGGAAAAAGAGTAGTCAGGTCCAGGTTGAGGTCATGGACAGGGGGCAAGCAAGAAAGTAGTCAGGTCCAGGTTGGGGTCATGGGCAGGGGACAAGCAGGAGAGTAGTCAGATCAAGGCTGATGTCATAGGCAGGGGACAAGCAAGAGAGTAGTCAGGTTCAGGCTGACGTCATGGGTAGGAGAAAAGCAAGAGAGTAGTCAGGTCCAGGCTAATTTTATGGGCAGGGGACAAGCAAGAGAGTATTCAGGTCCAGGCTGAGTTCGTAGACAGATGGCAGGCAAGAGAGTATTGGGGTCCAGGCAGGGATCATGGGCAAGCGGCAGGCAAAAAAGCCCAGTCCTGGCAGAAGTCATGAACAAGTAGCAGGCAAGAGGGTAGTCAAGACAATCCAGGTCAGCAAGGCAAGTATGATAACTCCTTTCTACAAGGGATAGCTTGTCGCAAGACACAGTACCAACCACTTCAAAGGCTGGAGCTTAAATACTCTTTTGGTCAGAGGACACACCCAGCAGGACTTTGAGTAGGAGTTCTGGAATTCCAGCTAGAGATTCTGCAAATACCATTGGAAGTCTTGTTAAAAATGATGTGAGCACCATCAGAAGTCAAGGCAGGAATTGTGAGAGTACCATTGTGCAAGTACCATTGGAAGTCCTGTCAGGAATTCTGAGATATTCTCTAACAGCAACCCTTTTGCTAGGTGGATTGTTTGGTATGGTCGTTTCATCGATGACCTCGTGATGGTGTGGGATGGTGACATTATGGGATTGCATGAATTTTTTAAATTTCCGAATGATAATAAGTTAAATCTACATTTTTCAATTAGGCATGATGTTTCCAGTATCAACTCTCTAGACATCACCTTAAAGGGCGATCCAACTACAGGTGGGGTTTCAACATGCACCTATAGGAAACCTTGCTCTGGTAATACTAGACTTTTTGCAACCAGTTGTCATCCATCCCACACCATCAATGCCATCCCTTATGGGGAGTTTATTCGAGCTAAACGTAACTGTTCAACAAACTCAACCTTTGAACTAGAATGTAAGGTCATCCATCATCGATTATTGGACCGAGGTTATAACGAATCTGTTATATATCAAGGTTATATAGAAAGGGTTTTGATGATGGACAGAGAAGTATTATGCCGCGTACACACGAGCGGACTTTACGGCAGACTTTGCCCGGCAGACGGGATTTCGTCGGACAATTCGATCGTGTGTGGGCTCCAGCGGACTTTGTTTTCTCAAAAGTTGGACGGACTTAGATTTGAAACATGATTCAAATCTATCCGACGGACTCGAGTCCGGTCGAAAAGTCTGATCGTCTGTATGCTAGTTCGACGGACAAAAAGCCACGCTAGGGCAGCTATTGGCTACTGGCTATCAACTTCCTTATTTTAGTCCGGTTGTACATCATCACATACGAATTCGACGGACTTTGGTTGATTGTGTGTAGGCAAGTCCGTTCATTCAGAAAGTCCGTCGTAAAAGTCCGTCGAAAAGTCCGCCGGGCAAAGTCTGCTGTAAAGTCCGCTCGTGTGTACGCGGCATTACTGTCAGATAAGCCTAAAACTGAGAGAGAGCATAAAATAAAAATAATAACAAACCTCATCAACCTTATAACTCTAGAAATAGAAAAACGGGCAAACCCATTACATTTGTAACCACATTTTCCCAAGAATATAATCAAAAAGTCAGAATAATAAAAAAGAATCTGCCAATATTACATACAGATAAGGATTTCAATGGGATTTTGCAAACAGGTTGCCTTTTTTCTAGCCGACGTGCGCCCACATTGGGGACTGCACTATCACCTAGTCTATTTTCACCCAAACAATGCCAACCCACCTGGCTCTCCTATCCTGGCAGTTACCCTTGTAATATAAAAACCTGTAGGTACTGTAATTTGTGTGATCTGGGTAAAACATTTGTTGCTACAGCTACAGATGAAGAGTTTACTATACAGCAATATATCAACTGTGGCACAAACTATGTAATTTACCTGATCACCTGTATTTCATGCAGCCTCCAATATGTAGGCTGTACCACACGTCCTTTGAGAGCCCGTATAGGGGAACATTACTGTGACACAATTAACCCAAATGCTAGAAATATTTCGAATGCAACGCGTCACTTTAGGGAATGTCACCAGGGCGATCTCTCCTCTTTCCGCTTTAGAGGAATAGAACGGTTGTCTCACTCGCCCCCCGAGAAGGTGACAGGGAGAGGAGGCTACTGGGGAGAGAAGCATGGTGGATGTTTAGATTAAAAACTAGATCGCCTCAGGGGTTAAACCTGAGGTGGGATCTGGATTTGCACTTACATTAACCACTTCAATACCGGGCACTTAGACACCTTCCCACCCAGGCCAATTTTCAGCTTTCAGCGCTGTCGCAATTTGAATGACAATTGCGCGGTCATGCTACACTGCACCCAAACAAATTTTTTATCATTTTGTTCCCACAAATAGAGCTTTCTTTTGGTGGTATTTGATCATCTCTGCGGTTTTTATTTTTTGCGCAACAAATAAAAAAAGATCGAGCACCCGGGATCTCTGCTTTCCATGTGATGTATGGGTAGTAGCACTGACTTTTTTGTTTATATTCAGGAATTCTGAGAGCAGGAGTTCTGAAAGTCCCAGCAGAGATTTTAGAACTACCATCCTTAGTGACTGAGCTGCTAACAACTCCCTCTTGCTGGTATGGTTTCCTCTTGTGTTCCTTCTGGGTCTTGGTGTTCCATCCATACTCCTGATTTTCTTTCTGTGTCTACAAGAATTAACCAGGCCATTTTATTGCTATACTGCGTTACGTTAACTGACAATTGCGCGGTCGTGCAACACTGTACCCAAATAAAATTTGTATAATTTTTTTCCCCACAAATAGAGCTTTCTTTTGGTGGTATTTGATCACCTCTGCGTTTTTTTTTTTTTTTTTTTTGTGCTATAAACAAAAATAGCAAAGAACAATTTTGAAAAAAAAAAAAAATCGACTTTCTTCATCAATTTAGGCCAATACGAATTCTGCACCATATTTTTGGTAAAAAAAATCCCAAAAGCGTATATTGATTGGTTTTACGCAAAAGTTATAGCATCTACAAACTATGAGATACATTTATGGAATTTTAATTTATTTTTCTTTTTTTACTAGTAATGGCGGCAATCAGCGATTTTTAGCGGGACTGCGATATTGCGGCGGACAAATCAGACACTAACTGAGACTTTTTTGGGAACCAGCGACACTAATACAGTGATCAGTGCTAAAAATATGCACTGTCACTGTACTAATGACACTGGCTGGGAAGAGGTTAATATCAGGGGCAATAAAAGGGTTAACTGTGTGCCTAGCCAGTGTTCTTGTACAGTGTGGGAGGTGATTTTATTAGGGGAAGGCATGGATCCATGTCCCCACTTTGCAGGAACACAGGATCCATGTCTTCCCTACTGACAGAACAGCGATCTGCCTTGTTTACACAGGCAGACTGCCATCCTGCCTGTGTACCGAATGATCGGCAGGTTCCATTGGGCATTGGGGGTTATTTACGAAAGGCAAATCCAGTCGCTGTAGATCTGAGGGGAAGATCAGAAATGAGGGGAAGCTCTGCTGATTTTATCATCCATTCATGTGCAAGCTAAAATTATGTTTTTTATTCTCCTTGCATGTCCCCCCCGGATCTACAGCGACTTCACTTCCAGGTGCACTTGTAGTGCAAAGTTGATTTGCCTTTAGTAAATAACCACCATTGAGTCCACGGTACTCCCCTGATCGGCTCCTGCTGTGCATAATCACATGCATTCACGCCCACTATATATATATATATATATATATATATATATATATATATATATAGATATATCTATATATATATATATATATATATATATTTATATATATATATATATATATATATATATATATCTATATATATATAGATATATATATATATATATATCTATATATATATAGATATATATATATAGATATATATATATATATATTTCTTCCCTTCCTTCCCATTCTCCCTTCCCTCCTTCCTTGCTTCCTTCCTTCCTCCCTCCCTCCTTCCTCCCTTCCCTTCTTTCCCTTTCTTCTCTCCTTCCTTTTTCCCCTTCCTTCCTTCCTTCCTTCCTTCCTTCCTTCCTTCCTTCCTTCCTTTCTCCCTTAACTTCCCACCTTCCTATCTTTCTTTCCCTTTCTTCCTTCCTTCCCTTCTCCCACCTTGCCACCTTCCTCCCTCCCTTCTTTCTCCCTTTCCTTCCTTTCTCTCTTCCTTCCTTTCTCCTTTCCCTTCCTCTCTCCATTCTTTCTCCCTCCCTTCCTTCCTTCCTTCCTTCCTTGCTTCCTTTCTTCCTCTCTTCCTTCCTCCCTTCCTTCCTTTTTCCCTCCCCTTCCCACCTTCCTCCCTTTCTCCCTTCCCTTCCCACCTTCCTCCCTCCATTCTTTCTCCCTTTCCTTCATATATATATATATATATATATATATATATATATATATATATATATATGATTCTGTGCACAGCCGTCGTCCTGTAGCAGTAAAACTGCTGTAGGGTGGTCGGCAAGTAGTTAAAGCTTATTTACTTGATAAGATGATCCATCTGACCATGTGTTTTCTTTCTCTCCCTCTCTCTCCTTCCTTCCTTCATTTCTCCCTTTCCTTCCTTCCTTCCTTCCTTCCTTCATTCCTTTCTCCCTTCCCCTTTCTTCCTTCCTTTCTCCCTTTCCTTCCTTCCTTCCTTTCTCCCTTCCCTCCTTCCTTCCTTCCTCCCTTCACTTTCCTTCCTCCCTCCTTTCTTCCTCCCTTCCTACCTTCCTTCCTTCCTCCCTCCTTTCTTTCTCCCTTCCCTTCCTTCCTTCCTTTCTCCCCTTCCTTCCTTCCTTCCTTCCTTCCTTCCTTCCTTCCTTCCTTCCTTCCTTCCTTCCTTCCTTCCTTCCTTCCTTCCTTCCTTTCTCCCTTCCTTCATCCCTCCTTTCTTTCTCCCCTTCCTTCCTTCCTTCCTTTCCTCCTTCCTTCCTTCCTTCCTTCCTTTTTTTTCCCAGGAGTTCTCATTCATTTTTGTCTGGCGTGTACTTTTGCTATATTTTGCAACTACAAGAGTGATTTTTAGTTCTTATTGACTTTTCTGCGTTTTGTACATTTCATTGCTGACACTTTATTGGCACTTTATAGAAGTTTATGATATCTACGGCTTCTTGTATCTTAGTCATGATTTAAATGCTGTATTATGTAGCACAATTTACAACACACTACAACATAATTTACATATACTGTATATATTGCTGAATCGGAGTCATTCATTTATCGCTACTCTATCACTGATGTAATAATATTTTACTATGAATTGATATGATATTTTATTTATTTGCAGTATTATTAGTGTGCTGTTACTATTTCACATAGCTGACAGGAGGGAAGATATATACACTGGCCAAGAAGTTGTAAGCAAAGGGATAACCGAATAAAATGTCGTTTTCTAAAGCAACGTTTATCAACCCTTTAGGGGTCCTTTTTACACCTTTATGATGTGTATTGTATGTGCGATTTTTTTTCACAATTTTTTTTTTTTTGTTGCGTTTGTCGCGTGACAGCATAGGGCAGCCAATTCACTTGAATGGTCTGCCCTATGCATGACAAATTCGCCACAGTCACTTTTTTGGCAGTGAGCTTTGCGCATTTTTGTCTTCTAGTCGCGTTTGGGGTGCCATTAACCACTTATATATACGTCATCCGACACTTCCGGGTAGCGACGTGCATGCGCCCCACTGGCGGCTCGTTTCTGCTGTGATTACACAGAGCGGAAGCCAGTTGGCAGGTGAACGGCACCCAATATCCTCCGGCACCCGCCGATCGTAAGGCAGAGAGACAGAACTGCGATCTGCCTATGTAAACAAGGCAGATCGCCGTTCCAAAAGGGGGAAAGGGATGGAATTTGTGTCCCTGCAAAGCAGGGAATAAATTCCATCTCTCCATCTAGTAAAAGCACCTCCCACAGTACACGTAAACACTGGTTAGGCACAGAGTTAACCCTTTGATTGCCCCTGATGTTAACCCCTTCCCAGCCAGGGTCATTAGTACAGTGACAGTGCATATTTTTAGCACTGATCGCTGTATTAGTGTCACCGGTCCCCAAAAAGTGTCAGCTAGTGTCAGAATGTCCGCCGCAATATCACAGTCACACTATCAGTTGCTGATCGCCGCCATTACTAATAAAAAAAAAAATAAAACAAATAAAAATATCCCATATATTTTAGACGCTATAACTTTTGCTCAAACGAATCAATATACGCTTATTGGGGTTTTTGTTACCAAAAATATGTAAAAGAATACATATTGGCCTAAATTTATGAAGCAATTAGATTTTTTTTTTTTTAACCACTTGGCGACCAGCCGCCGCAGTTGCACTGCGGCAGAATGGCACAGCTGAGCGAAACAATGCCATGTAACGTCGCTTCGCCCTGTGGCCACTAGGGGTGCGTGCGTGCCCCCTGCTCGCCGACGGAGACGATGCCAGTGCCCGGCGGTCGCGATCACAGCAGGGCTCCCGCGATCGCTCGGGGGGCACACCAAGAACCGGGATCTGTGTGTGTAAAAACACAGTTTCCAGTTCTCTGAGGGGAGAAAAGACAGATTGTCTCTTCATACAGAGTATGAACAGTGATCTGTCATCTCCCCTGCACAGTCCCCTTCAGTTAGAACACAAACTAGGACACACTTTACCTCTTCACCGCCCCCTAGTGGTTAACCCCATTCACTGCCAGTGACATTTTTACAGTAATCAATGCAATTTTATAGCACTGATCGCTGTAAAAATGACAATGGTCCCAAAAATGTGTCAAAATTGTCCGACGTGTCCATCATAATGTCGCAGTCCCGATAAAAAACGCTGATCGCCGCCATTACTAGTTAAAAAAAAAAAAAAAATAATAAAAATGCCAGTAAAAATACAGTACAGTACAGTACACAATACAGTAATCAATGGCTATTTTTAGCTCTGATCGCTGCTGTCACTGGTCCCAAAATAGTGTGACAAGTATCCGATCTGTCTGCCGCAATGTCGCAGTCTTGATAAAAATCGCAGATCGCCGCCATTACTCAACATAAAATAATAATAACAATGACATAAGACTATCCCCTACTTTGTAGACGCTTTTTTTTATGTACCAAAAATATGTAGAAGAATACTTATCGGCCTAAACGGAGGAAAAAAATAGCTTTTGTTATATATTTTTGGGGGATATTTATTATAGCAAAAAAGTAAACAATATTGCGTTTATTTTCAAAATTGTCGCTTTTTTTTTTGCGCAAAATATAAAAACCGCAGAGGTGATCAAATATCACCAAAAAAAGAGCTCTATTTGTGGGGAAAAAAAAGGACGTCAATTTTGTTTGGGTGCAACGTCGCACGACCGCGCAATTGTCAGTTAAAGCGACGCAGTGCCGAATCGCAAAAAGTGCTCTGGTCAGGAAGGGGGGTAAAATCTTCCGGGGCTGAAGCAGTTAAAATGTCAGTCTTTTGTTTATAGCGAAAAAAAAAAAAAAAATGCAAAGGTGATCAAATATCACCAAAAGAAATCTCTATTTGTGGGGGGAAAGGAACACAAATTTTATTTGTGTACAACGTCGCACGACCGCGCAATGGCCAGCTAACGTAACGCAGTGCTATATCAGAAAAAAATGGCCTGGTCATGAAGGGGGGGGGTGGTAAATCTTCTGGAGGTCAAGTGGTTAAGAAATAATGGCAACACAAGTGCAATGTGCGTTTTGCCGCATTTTTGGGAATACAAGCATTTCTATGAGTGGTCCCAGCAATATCCTGAGGCGCCCAGTTTAAAATGAAAAAAAAAAAAATGGAAAGGACAGCGCACACAACCGTCTTGATAAAATTAAATTAATGTTAGAAGCCACCCCAACATATCAGATACCCCCAAAGGCATCCAAGTCCCCCCTATACATCAGCGCTATCACCACAGGCATATCTCCCAACTTTTTTGAGATGGGAATGAGGGACACCTACTAGCAAAAGCATGTAGGCATAGGACACGCCCCCTGCCACACCCCCTTAAAGGAGAATTATACCAAAAAAAATTATTAAACCCCCAAGTGCTTTTTTTTTTTTTACCACTACTATTCCTTTATACTGGCTTTTGACATTGACAAATGCAGCAATTTAGAAAGTAATTGGATGAAAGGTTTAGCGCTGGAAAACACAATTTGAAAGATAAATAGTGCATTTTATATACAACTATATAGATCAGACCAAAATGAGGGACAACTGAGGAGGAAACAGGGACAGAGGAACTTTGTTCCAAATCAGGGACAGTCCCACGAAATCCGGGACAGTTGGGAGCTTTGACACAGAGCCCCGCTATAACAGAGTCAGAGGCCCCTCATCATATCAGAGTCCCCACATACACTATATTGTCAAAAGTATTGGGACGCCTGCCTTTACACACACATGAACTTTAATGACTTTCCAGTCTAATGCCCCGTACACACGGTTGGATTTTCCGACGGAAAATGTGTGATAGGACCTTGTTGTCGGAAATTCCGACCGTGTGTGGGCTCCATCACACATTTTCCATCGGATTTTCTGACACACAAAGTTGGAGAGCAGGCTATAAAATTTTCCAACAACAAAATCCATTGTCGGAATTTCCGATCGGATCTTCCGACAACTTTGTGTGACCGTGTGTATGCAAGACAAGTTTGAGCCAACATCCGTCGGACAAAATCCTAGGATTTTGTTGTCGGAATGTCCGATCAATGTCCGACCGTGTGTACAGGGCATAAGTCCGTAGGGTTCAATATTGAGTTGGCCCACCCTTTGCAGCTATAACAGCTTCAACTCTTCTGGGAAGGCCGTCCACAAGGTTTAGGAGTGTGTCTATGGGAATGTTTGACCATTCTTCCAGAAGAGCATCTGTGAGGTCAGGCACTGATGTTGGATGAGAAGGACTGTCTCGCAGTCTCCGCTCTAATTCATCCCAAAGTTATTCTATCTGTCTTTATGGACCTTGCGAGCCAGGCCTTCTCATCCAACATCAGTGCTGGACCTCACAAATGCGGAGCAGGCAGTTGATGAGACCGGAGGTTTTTTAAGGTTTTTTTGGGTACGGCGGTGCAACAGGCATCATGAATAACAATGGATCATTGGGGACATTGTTTTTTTATTTTTTAATAACGGAGTTGTCAAAAACTTGTGTTGTGTCTTTATTCACTTTTTTGGGGAATGGGTACCCCGTACTCATTCACAGGGGGGGCGGGGCAGGATCTGGGGGCCCACTTGTTAAAGTGGGCTTCCAGATTCCAATAGGCCCCTCGCCTGCAGACCCTCACAACCACCACCCAGGGTTGTGGGGAATGAGGCACTTGTCCCCATCAACATGGAACCAAGGTGCTTTGGGGTGGGGGGGCTCCCTCTGCCCCAAAGCATCCCCTCCCATGTTGAGGGCATGTGGCTTGTTATGGTTCAGGAGGAGGGGCCCTTTCTCATCCCCTCCCTTTCCTGACCTGCCGGGCTCGGATAAGGGGTCCGGTATGGATCTTGAAGGGGACCCCACACCATTTTTTTTGGGGGGGGGTGTTCCCCTTAAAAAACATACCAGTCTCCAAGGGCCTGGTTTGGACTGGACCCCCCTAATTGTTTGTTATGGACACGGCGGCCGGCTTCCCAGGCCCGTTCCTTGACAACCAGCTGTTCTTCACACAGCATTGGAATTAGTCGATCATTTTTTTTCAACCAATCCGAATTCGAATTGTTCCGAAATTTGGAATTCATTACAAAACGAATAAATGAAAGGAAATGAAATGAATTTTAATTCAATTCAGTACTACTTCATTCAGAGATTCAGATACATCCGAATCTCCGAGTAACCAAACATTCGTTTGAATTTACATTCGGACCCAAATGGATAGCACATTCTGTCTACTCTGCCCCTCTTCCCTCCGCATTTGTTCCTCATTGTGCTCTGATTCATATAGTTGTATATAAAATGCACTTTTTATCTTTCAAAAAGTGTTTCCCAGAGCCAAACCTTTCATCTGATTTCTAAATTGCAGCATTTGTAAATATCAAAAGCCAATATAAAGGAATAGTAGTGGTAAAAAAAAAAAAAAAAGCACTTGTGGGTTTGACAAATTTTTTTTTTTTTGTATAATTCTCCTTTAAGAGGGCGTGGCAGGGGGTGTGTCCAATGCCTACATACATTTGCTAATAGGTGTCCCTCGTTCCCGTCTAAAAAAGTTGGGAGGTTTGTGTTATTGCTGTGTCTAAAACGAGGTATGTAATGAAATTGAAAAGGTTTTATTTAACCACTTGCATTCCGGACATCTTGTCAGGATATCAAGCCGCTGCCGCGCCTCCGGGGGTGCGCATCGATGCGATCGTTGCTGCGTCGTGTCAGTCGGACACACCGCAACTCCGATCTCGGTAAAGAGCCTCTGACGGAGACTCTTTACCATGTGATCAGCCGTGTCCAATCACAGCTGATCTCGATGTAAACAGGAAGAGCCGTTGATCGGCTTTTCCTCACTCGCGTCTGACTGATGCGAGTGGAGGAGAGCCGATCAGCTGCTCTCCTGACAGGGGGGGCGTCTGCACTGATTATTTATCAGCTCAGCCCCCCCTCGGATGCCCACCCAGGACCATCAGGAGGCCGCCAGGACCACCAGGGATTGCCACCACACAGGACCACCAGGTATGCCACCCTAGACCACCAGGTAAATGCCAATCAGTGCCCAGGCAGCTGCCAATCAGTGCCAATGAAAAATGCCTTCCAGTGCCACCAGTGATGCCTATCAATGAAATATATCAGTGCCAACCATCCGTGTGCATCAGTGCCACCTTTCAGTGCCCATCTGTGCCCAGCAGTGCCATCTATCAGTGCCACCCATAAGTACCCATCAGTGTCGCCTATCAGTGCCCATCAGTGCCCACCAGTGCCACCTATGAGTGTCCATCAGTGCCGCATATCAGTGCCACCTATCAGTGCTGCCTATCAGTGCCCATCAGTGCCACCTCATCAGTGCCATCTCATTGGTGCCTGCTCATCAGTGCCACCTTATCAGTGCCCATCAGTGAAGGAGGAAACTTACTTATTTACAACATTTTATAACAAAAACAAAGAAAAACTTTTTTTTTCCAAAATTTTCGGTCTTTTTTTATTCGTTTAGCAAAAAAAAAAAAAACGCAGAGATGATCAAATAGCACCAAAAGAAAGCTCTATTTGTGGGAACAAAATGATAAAAACTTTGTTTGGGTACAGTGTAGCATGACCGCGCAATTGTCATTTAAAAAGTGACAGTACTGAAAGCTGAAAATTGGCCTGGGCAGGAAGGTGCGAAAGTACCTGGTATTGAAGTGGTTAAAAATCCTTCACTGTTAACAAAGGAGGAGAAACTAACCAGGGAAGGAGAAATATAAGCAGATTGAATTTCAGCATTATTATTAAAAAAAAAGAAAAAAAAACAGGAAAAAAGTGAAAATATTTTTTTTTGTATTTGCTCTTTATTTTCTTCAGCATAACACAAGGGACAAAGACATAAACATGACTAAAATGATGTTAAATCTTGTTTTTTTTTCCTTAAGCAGTAAAGTTTAGTAAAGGTCGTCTTTGTATGTGCCCTATAGGCTGACATTTTGAAACTCACCATTAGTGCTGTAATGTTTTTATATTGTGTAATAAAAAAAAGGAGATGCGATGTTTGTGTTTAGTTTTTATTTTTTTCTTGTGGGTGACTCTGCAGCATTGAATTTATAAGTTCATTTGAAGATTTTCTTTTTCTCTATAATACTAGCTCAGGGGTAGGCAACCCTTTGAGCACAGTGCGCCGAAAAATGTTTTTAAAGAAATTGAGCGTACCGATTTTATAACAAAAAAATTTTAACTTCACACCCAATCACGAAAAGGATTTTTTATAAAGTAAAAGTTGTAAACTACTTGAGTAATAGTGATTAATTAACATCCTGCACTCTCACACCTCAGATCACTGTACCCCCTGCAGATCTACCCCACCACTATACCACCCTGCTCTTCTGTCCCACCACTATACCACCCTGCTCTTCTGTCCCACCACTATACCACCCTGCTCTTCTGTCCCACCACTATACCACCCTGCTCTTCTGTCCCACCACTATACCACCCTGCTCTTCTGTCCCACCACTATACCACCCTGCTCTTCTGTCCCACCACTGTACCACCCTGCTCTTCTGTCCCACCACTGTACCACCCTGCTCTTCTGTCCCACCACTGTACCACCCTGCTCTTCTGTCCCACCACTGTACCACCCTGCTCTTCTGTCCCAATACTGTACCACCCTGCTCTTCTGTCCCAATACTGTACCACCCTGCTCTTCTGTCCCACCAATGTACCACCCTGCTCTTCTGTTCCAGCACTGTACCACCCTGCTCTTCTGTCCCACCACTGTACCACCCTGCTCTTCTGTCCCACCACTATACCACCCTGCTCTTCTGTCCCACCACTGTACCACCCTGCTCTTCTGTCCCACCACTGTACCACCCTGCTCTTCTGTCCCACCACTATACCACCCTGCTCTTCTGTCCCAATACTGTACCACCCTGCTCTTCTGTCCCAATACTGTACCACCCTGCTCTTCTGTCCCACCAATGTACCACCCTGCTCTTCTGTCCCACCACTATACCACCCTGCTCTTCTGTCCCACCACTGTACCACCCTGCTCTTCTGTCCCACCACTATACCACCCTGCTCTTCTGTCCCACCACTGTACCACCCTGCTCTTCTGTCCCAATACTGTACCACCCTGCTCTTCTGTCCCACCACTGTACCACCCTGCTCTTCTGTCCCAATACTGTACCACCCTGCTCTTCTGTCCCACCACTGTACCACCCTGCTCTTCTGTCCCAATACTGTACCACCCTGCTCTTCTGTCCCACCACTGTACCACCCTGCTCTTCTGTCCCAATACTGTACCACCCTGCTCTTCTGTCCCAATACTGTACCACCCTGCTCTTCTGTCCCAATACTGTACCACCCTGCTCTTCTGTCCCACCACTGTACCACCCTGCTCTTCTGTCCCAATACTGTACCACCCTGCTCTTCTGTCCCAATACTGTACCACCCTGCTCTTCTGTCCCAATACTGTACCACCCTGCTCTTCTGTCCCACCACTGTACCACCCTGCTCTTCTGTCCCACCACTATACCATCCTGCTCTTCTGTTCCAGCACTGTACCACCCTGCTCTTCTGTCCCACCACTGTACCACCCTGCTCTTCTGTCCCAATACTGTACCACCCTGCTCTTCTGTCCCAATACTGTACCACCCTGCTCCTCTGTCCCACCACTGTACCACCCTGCTCTTCTGTCCCAATACTGTACCACCCTGCTCTTCTGTCCCACCACTGTACCACCCTGCTCTTCTGTCCCAATACTGTACCACCCTGCTCTTCTGTCCCACCACTATACCACCCTGCTCTTCTGTTCCAGCACTGTACCACCCTGCTCTTCTGTCCCACCACTGTACCACCCTGCTCTTCTGTCCCAATACTGTACCACCCTGCTCTTCTGTCCCAATACTGTAACCCCCCTGCTCATCTGCCCCAACAATGTACCCCCTTTCTCATCTCCCCCACCACTGTATCTCTCTGCACATCTGCTCCACCGCTGTACCCCCATGCTCTTCTGTCTCACCGCTGAACCACCTTCTCACCTGTCCTAACATTGAACTCATCTGCTCCACCACTGTAACCCCCCTTTCACATCTGCCCCACCACTGTTCCCCCTGCTCTTCTGCCCCACCACTGTAACCCCCTGCTCATCTATCCCACTAATGCATCTCCCTTTCACATCTCCTCCAACCGCTTAACCCCCCCCTCATCTGTCCTTCCACTGTAATCAGTGGTGGCTGGTGCTCAAAATTTTTTGGGGGGCGCAAAAAAACTGAAAAATTCTGAAAAAAACACCATCAATTGCAGCCACTGTGCCATCAAACGCAGCCTCACTGTGCCCCATCAAATGCAGCCTCACTGTGCCCCATCAAACGCAGCCACTGTGTCATATCAAATGCTGCCAGTGTGCCCCCTGCCCGCTGTCTGTACTTACCCTGTCTCGGTGGCGGTGGGTCAGCTCCTCAATGTCTTCTCCCGTCCTCTCTTCCCGTCCTCTGCTATGATTGGATGTCTGATAGGCGTCCAATCGCAGCGCCTGTCATTTCAGCCAATCAGGTGACGGGTATCAGATCTGAGCACCTGATTGGTGGAATGGCGGTTTAGTGTTAGAAAAGTGAATATTCATTCACTTTTCTAACACAGCTGAGTGACCTGCGAGAGCCCAGCATGGCGCTCGCAGGTCCTTTTTTGACGGCTACCGTGTTTCTCCGAAAATAAGCCCAGGTCTTATATTAATTTTGGCAACAAAAAACACAGTAGGGCTTATTTTCGGGGTAGGTCTTACTATGTAATGTGCTGTCTTCTCCCCCCCTGACACGACTCCCCAGTGTGAACAATATAATGTACAATGTGTGTGTTTCTGCACTTCTGTGACCCGCCGGAGTTCTCTTCCCTGCAATTATATTACAGAAACACACACATTGTACATTACAGGGGGTCCCCGGGTTACAAACAAGATAGGGACTTTAGATTTGTTCTTAAGTTGAATCTGTTTGTAAGTCGGAACAGGTAAATTTTTTAAGTGTAGCTCCAGCCAAAAAATCTATTTTTAAGTTTTGTAGATAGTATAGGGAAGGGTTATCACCCCTGTAACATTTGTTTTGCTGTCTGTGCCCCTGTTCAGAAGATTTCACCTCACTTTCTGTCCCAATGACAATTGGATTTTGAAAATTTGGGGTTATTAGGGAAATAAGGATTGGTGATAAAGCATCAGTGGAGACACCTTTTTCCCATATTAACTCTTACAGGAGTGAATTTCCCTTCCTAGGGGTAGATTTCCTCTCACTTCCTGTTGTCTCCCTCCGTTTGTAAGTAGGAGTCGTTTGTAAGTCGGATGTTTGTAAGTAGGGGACCCCCTGTATATACTACTGTAATAGAGTGGATTATATGATTTTACAAGCATTTTAAACTAGGGCTTATTTTCAGGGTAGGGCTTATATTGCAGCCCTCCTGGAAAATAGCGCTAGGTCTTATTTTCGGGGAAACACGGTATTAGAGCCTATGGCTCTAATCAGGTGCTTAAAAAAAACCCTGCCGTTGTAATTCAGGCGCCCGAAAAGGGGCTGGGAGCCTGAATAGGGGGTGGAAGCGGCAGCCATAGATAGATTCATGCAGTGTATGAACTCTATTGGTGCTAGAGGGGTGGCTGGAGAGAGGGGGCGGTGCCTGTGCGCCCTTATGGATGCACCACCACTGACTGTGACCCCTTGCTCATCTGCCCTATCACTGTACTGTACTCTTCTGTCTCACCGCTGAATCCCCTTCTTATCTCTCCCACCACTGTACCTCCTGCACTCCTGCCCAACCACTGTACCCCCCTGAACATCTGCCCCACCTCTGTACCCCCCTGCTCTTCTGCTCCACCTCTGTAACCCCTGCTCATCTGTACCACCAATGTACCTCCATTCTCCTCTGCCCTGCCACTGTACCCCCCTGCACATTTTCCCCACCTCTGTACCCCCCTGCTCTTCTGCTCCACCAGTGTAACCCCCTTCTCATCTGGCCCATCACTGAACCCCCCTGCTCCCCTTTCCTACCACTGTAACCTCCTGCTAGTTTGCCCCCATCACTGTAACCCCCTTGCTCTTCTGTCCCACCGCTGAACCCCCTTCTCATCTCTTTCACTACTGTTCCCCCTGCACATCTGCCCCACCATCATACCCTCCTGCTCTTCTGTTCCACCGCTAACCCCCCTCTGCTCATATGTCCCACTGCTGTACCCTCTTCTCATCTATGATATGCACAATATGCAGAGTGGTGCAAGGAAAAGGAGATTGAGACACATCTACCTGTCCTGGCACACTCATCCTGTTGATCCACCTCTCGTTTCCAGCCCATGTGATGTATGGGATGTATGGGATGTATGGGATGTTGTGATGTATGGGATGTATGGGATGTTGTGATGTATGGGATGTATGGGATGTTGTGATGTATGGGATGTGTGGGATGTTGTGATGTATGGGATGTATGGGATGTTGTGATGTATGGGATGTATGGGATGTTGTGATGTATGGAATGTATGGGATGTTGTGATGTATGGAATGTATGGGATGTTGTGATGTATGGGATGTATGGGATGTTGTGATGTATGGGATGTTGTGATGTATGGGATGTATGGGATGTTGTGATGTATGGGATGTATGGGATGTTGTGATGTATGGGATGTATGGGATGTTGTGATGTATGGGATGTATGGGATGTTGGGATGTATGGGATGTATGGGATGTATGGGATGTCACATACAAGAATCTGGAATGGATACACAATGATGAGCTCAGGTCAGGGGCATTTTTTGAAAGCAGTGGGCCTGTATGCAATATCGAGGCCCCGAGAAAAAGTGCAGTGCCGAGCGCCGCAACAAAGTTGGGTGTGATTTTCAGTGCGCTGAATACTGGCTGTGGCTTAAAGGGACACTGAGCGCGAGGTTCGGTAGTAAGTGATGCAAAGTTCAGGGGTCAGGTGTAAGTGACGCAGAGTTCAGAGGTTGGGAGTAGGTGATGTAGAGGTTGGTAGTAGTAGATGATGCAGAGCTGAGGGGTCAGTAGTAAGTGACACATACACACAAACACACATTTATATATATCATTTTTATTTTTTTCAACAAAGTTCCTAGAAGCTCAACAGTAATTCCACAAACTGTCACCTGATTGTGGTTTTCTCAATCACAGTGAAATCAGTGAAATCCCTTCTTTGAGATTGGTAGTGGCAACCAAGCGAGTCGCCTTCCTCCAGATGTTGGGTGGGGTTAGAAGGACTATGGTTGGCTTTTACAGTGGCCACCCCTGAGCAGAACTGCACCCAATATTTTCCCCATCACAAGAGCTGGCAATCGCAGCTACACTAAAGTTAGATAACCAATCAATGTTTCCCAGTGGCATCTCCAGCTTTTATATTTAGGGTTTAGGGGGGGGCACATGGGGGGACAGGGACAAAAGTAGGGGGGCAACTATAGAATGCAATATATATATATATATATATATATATATATATATATATATATATACCTGGGGCCCTTTACTACGATCCCACAACTGCACTTTCACATGTTCTGCAGTGAGCTCCCTTCCTACTGTATTGGGGCCCCCCCAGGGTGGCAGAAAACAAGAGATATATGTCACCAGTATACCAAGAAAATATAAGGACCACAAAATCTCTGCGCTTAGGACAGAGAAAAAAGAGTGAAAAAAGGAAAGAAGAGAGGGGGGAAGGTGGGGATGAAAGAAACAAGACGAAGGGAAAGTAGAACCCTCTACAGAGAGGAAAGATAGGGGAGAAGAGGACAGAGAGGAGAAATAGTAGAGAAAAGAGAGGAAGGGCTAAGGAAAAGGTGTGCTGCCTCCCCTAGTTAGGCCCTCAAAGGGCTAACGAATGTGACAGAGTATAGATAGGGGTTGTGGCGCTCCCTTAAGGGGGGTATATAAGTGAATACAGTGAATACTGATAAAGATATTATAATGAATAGTAAATACCATACGCAAAAAGTAAATTAGTGCAATAAATCTTGATGCTCATAAATTGATTAATACCATCAAAAAAAATGTAAAAAAGTGAAAAAAATGAAAACATGATGAAAACATCCCATTCGCATGTAATGGGCAAGTGTGAAATATTAATCAGTTGCAGGTGCTAACCAATAGGTGTTAATAATATATATATTGCATGTGCAACTCTGTAATTAGTGCAACGTGTCCCAAAAGTAAATGACTAATGCAAGCCAATAGGAGAAATAAATATAAAAGGAAAAAATGAGATAAAAAATCCAAATGGGGTAAAAAATACAAAAAGTCTAATCAAAGGTGATATATTCAAAAATATAAATATCATAACAAAGTTCCAACTGCATTGGTGACTGTGGTGCCCACAGAGAAGGATATCCGTGACTTCTGTGCTCCCCCTTTTGGCTCCCCACTCACCGGCTCCCAATACCCCTGCAGGGGTGACAGACACTATAAGATTCCAATGCCGTCCTCTTGGTTGGTATCCCGTGGTTGCTGAAATATGGTTATCCTCTGTCCCAGGATTCCCAGGTCAGTCATCCATAACACCTTACACCACCACGTCCAAGAAGGGGAATCGCCAGAGAAATCCTCATAAGAAAAGATGTCACTTCATAGTGTAGTATAATTTAAAAAGCTTTATTAAAATATACTGATCCCCGAGTGGGAACAAAAATAAAAACCGCAAACACTACACCATGGGTGAAGCCGAAACCAGGAAGAGCTTTCCCGCAGCGTGCGGTCCAGCTGCGTTCCAAGCTCACTAGCTCCGTACCCGGAAATGACGTAAGTGCGTAGCCCCGCCTTACGCGTTTCGTCATCAAAGCAGTGGGAGAACTATCGGGGTTGCAAAGGTTGTCTTGCCACCGGGCCCCGTTGTTCTGCCACTGTGGGGTTCCCCAGCCTCCTCTTGCTGTCCTGCCCCTGCTATTGACAGCACTGGTCTGGCATCTCTTGGAATTTACAGGATGGTTCTCCTGTCCTAAGGACGGGAGAAATCAGACTGTTTTTTCAGTAACTGAGAGTCCTGGTGGAGTCCTTCCTGCAACTCGCTCTTCTCCCTGCCAATGAGGATGTAGGGAAAAAGGAGCAGATCGGGCGGCCGTGGTTGTGTGAGCGCTCGCATTATGCAGTGTCAGCGAGCAGAGAGAGGGGGGAGGAATCACCTGCAGGAGCTGACTGGGGACGCTCTCCCTCTTAGACATTGCCTTTTTGTAAAAAAAAATATTTTTTTTTTTAATTGGGGGGGGGGGGGGGGGCACATGGTGGGCACAGCATAATGTTGGGGGGTCAGGGCCCCCTCTGGCCCCCCCTAGGGACGCCATTGATGTTTCCCATCGTTTACAATGCGTGGGGGCTGTGTCCCCCCCTCAGTGCAGGTGCGGCGTGGGAAATCGCGTGAAATTGGAATGCATTGACACTTCCCTGTGCTGCTCTGCTGACGGGGAGGGAGCCGTGTGCCGGCAAAAGAGACTTCGCGTGATGCTTGCCGCACCAGTGCCGGGGATTGCCTACCCCTGTACTAGCTGTTAAATGGTGCAAAAGAATGAAGAATGAGAGAGAAAGGAAGAGGAGATTTTGTAGCCAGTAAAACTTGGTAATGTGGCTGAGAGGAGATGGATCGGAGGCGGTGTTGTAAAGTGCGGTATATATGGCAGCAACTGAGTGTAGAAATGTCACAGCATTACAATACTTGCTGGACACATATCAAACTTTTAACTGTGAGCCAGAAAGAAAGAAATGTAAAGCTTAAAAAGGGAAAATGTTAACAAAAGCTAAAGGCTTAGTCCATGTGGATGCTAGAGAATTCCCTGATCTGTACATCTGCTATTTCCATTATAAAGGGGTCCCCCCATCCCTGCACCCAAGGTCTGTACACCTGCTGTGCCTAATATGAGGGGTTCCCATGATCCCTGTGCTGAGTTCTCGGGTCTGTAGATCTGCTGTGGCCATTATGAGGGGTTCCCACCATCTCTGTGCTGAGTTCCTGGGTCTGTAGACCTGCTATGCCCATTATGAGGGGTTCCCACTATCCCTCTGCTGAGTTTCCAGGCCTATTATAAGGGACTCCCACCATCCCTGCACTGAGTTCTTGGATCTATATTTCTGCTGTGCCCATTTTTTATTATTATAAAATAATGTAACAGAAAGAACTGGAATCCATCAATTTAATGGTGTAGCACCCTCCTAGGTAGGCTGCTGGGTGGTAGGCAAATTTAGCTTTTTTTCTATTTTGGTCTCACCTTATTCCGTAAATCGATCTTCAATTGCTTTGGGCCGTTCTGTTGTTCACAGGCTGCAGATTTGATTACTGCCTGCTGCTTTTTGGATGCTTCCAGAACATAGAGTGGGGAGAGTCATATAGGTAGCCTGGATATTTATTGAGCTCCAGCCAATCCCTAGGGGAGCGTGGCCCAGTAGGTGGATGGAGAGGCTGATAAATAGTGTGAACTCAAGGATAGCAGGATAGCAGGGTCTTCCTGTTGAAGGGATTCCACCAGTCTGGGTGGAGAAGGGGTGGCTACCTCTCTCCATTGTAGGAGATACTACTGAGACAAATTGCTGGATGGATCCAGTCTGCAAAGCCTCAGTAGAAGACATCTGGAGGAAGCTGAATGGGCACAGGCCCTGATGACCGGGTACTATTGGGATACCTGAGCCAAATAGGATGTGGTTCTGCCTGTTACTGCCGGGGGGTGGGGGGGTGCTTCCTTTGTGTGAGCATCGCCTGTCACCTCCAGGGGGAAGGTGTGTGTGCAGCCTGTCGCCTGGCGGGGGAGGCGTGTGTTGGCACAACCTGTATGGGCATTTGCAGCCTGTCACCTACAGCCCTGCCCTGCTCTCCTTCCTCCTCTTCTTCTTCTCCCTCTTCCTCTCTGTAGGTAAGGTGACCACAGAGAGGGAAGGGAGTAGTGGTGCTATGAGAAGGAACAGGCGCCCTCTGGTGGTGGAAGGTTGGCAGTGCAGGTTGTGCTGGCTACCTCGCCTGGCGCCCACCCCCAGTAGGTCACAAACTGCCACCGGTCCGCGGCCTGGGGGTTGAGGACCCCTGCCCTAGACTGCTTTTCTATGTCAATGTGCTTTGGTGAGCTGGCAGCCTTTGTACATGTGGGGAAGAACTTAAGTCACTATATATACTCAGTGGGTCCCTTCTGGGTTTCTCAAAACAGTTACATTCGAGGCAATCCTTTCTATCAAACCATTATGAATAAAATAGCATCAAATCCTCAGTGTTTTTATAGCTGAACACAATGAGCACAATAAAATAAACCTTCCCAAGTATACCATTTGTCAAAATTTAACCAGCACTTGCAGTTTACAACTGCTGGTTCCTGCTCTCTCAGTGATGCTTCCCTGAACTCCTGGTCTTTATAGGAAAGATTTAACAGCGGGCAGTGCCATCTGGAGTCATCCTGTTAGCTTGGAGAAGGGAGGAAGGAGCAAAGGAGTGCCTTGCCATCCTAGGCTATGCAGTTGTGTATTTCTACCTGTTTATGTTTTAGGACATCTTTGTCTGTTTTTCTTTAAAAGGAGGGGGGCAAGGGAGGTCCTCCTAAAAGTGGACAGTGCACTCTCCAGCCAGTCTCTAAGTTGGAGGAAGGGAATGGGGAGGAGTAGGGGAGTGCCTTGAAATTCTAGGCCTGGGGTCTCCAAACTTTTGAAACAAAGGGCCAGTTTAGTGCCCTTCAAACTTTAGGGGGGGGGGGGCGTGGCCAGTGGAAGTATAAAATGCCCTGGCATTGGTGGGAGTAAACAATGCCATAGGCTGGAGTGGTCAATGGGAGTAAACAAATTACATCATTGGTATTAGTCGGAAGAAACCTCCCCCCCCCCCCCATGATTGGTGTCAATGGGAGGAATAGTACCCCTTCATTGGTATTAGTGGGAGGAATAGTAGCCCAATTATTGGTGTCAGTGGGAGGAATAGTGCCCCTTTGTTGGTGTCAGTGGGAGGAATAGTGCCCCTTCATTGGTGTTAGTGGGAGGATTAGTAGCCCATTGTTGGTGTCAGTGGGAGGAATAGTGCCCCCATCATTGGTGTCAGTGGAAGGAATAGTGTCCCATCATTGGTATCAGTGGGAGGAATAGTGTCCCATCATTGGTATCAGTGGGAGGAATAGTGTCCCATCATTGGTATCAGTGGGAGGAATAGTGTCCCATCATTGGTATCAGTGGGAGGAATAGTGTCCCATCATTGGTATCAGTGGGAGGAATAGTGTCCCATCATTGGTATCAGTGGGAGGAATAGTGTCCCATCATTGGTATCAGTGGGAGGAATAGTGTCCCATCATTGGTATCAGTGGGAGGAATAGTGTCCCATCATTGGTGTCAGTGGGAGGAATAGTGTCCCATCATTGGTGTCAGTGGGAGGAATAGTGTCCCATCATTGGTATCAGTGGGAGGAATAGGGCCCCATGTCAGTGGGAGGTACTGTATAGTGCCCCGTCTTTGGTGTTAGTGGAAAACAGTTCTACATATCATTGAAAAGAATAGTTCCGCGAGGGCCAGATAAAGGGCCACACATCCAGCCCACGGGCCGCAGTTTGGAGACCCCTGTTCTAGGCCATGCGGTTGTATGTTTCTATTGATACACACAGTGTAGAGAGACACAAGTCTAGCCTCTGCATGCAAAGATGGCTTCATAGGGTGCTCCAAGGGAAAGTAGCCACCCTGAAACAGAAAACCTGGGACAGCCGTCCTGGCACCATAAGTAAACTTATTTCTGTGTTAGGTTGCCTTCGTCTGTTTTTCTTTAAAAGGAAGGGGGCAGGGGAGCCCCCCCTAAAAGTGGACAGTGCACTCTCCAGACAGTCTCTTAGTTGGAAGAAGGGAGGAAGGGGGGGGGGAGCAGGGGAGTGCCTTGCCATCCTAGGCTAGGGGGCTGTGTGTTTCTGTTGATGCACACAGTGTAGAGAGACACAAGTCTAGTCCCTGCATGCAAGGGTGGCTCCATAGGATGCTGCAAGAAAAAAGGAGCCGCCCTGAAACAGGAAACCTGGGGGCAGCGGTCACAGCTCCAGCTTAACCCGGAACAAAGGCAAGGAATAAAAGATAAAGAAGCTACATTCTCAGTAAGCGATTAAATCAGCTTCTCAAAGTGCTGAGGATTTATTATCAATTGAAAGTCAAATTCAGCTTTTCTTTTTTTTTTTTCTTACCCGTGGACCCGGTGTGCCCGGGCAGAATATCTGTTTCATTGAAATGCAATGACTGCAGATATAGGTATACCTAGAGTTAAATTGTATATGTTATCTCGCCTTCATTAGAAGATCTCCTGTACTGAGCTGAGACGCTGTAAATCTCTCCTTCTCCAAATGTGATTTTCTTCTACCCCCATGTACTGTACATTGCAGCTTGTCACTGAAAATAATCAAGCTGTTATCTTATTAAGTTATGCAGAGTTCACTTACCATGGCTGTCTATGGGGAGGTCTCGCCTTGGGCTGGATTCCTATTTCAAAGACTAAAATCACAATGGCGCCATCTGATGGTGTTGGGTCTCTACTACACCCCCTTCTATACTGAAAATTCCATATACTGTACCTTTCCATGTCATGGTCTGTTTCATAAAATGGCACATAGGAGTGCCTCGAAAATGTGACCGTAAAAATCTGTATGGGGTTTTTAACTGTTGCAGGATGGAATGGGGCGTGGCATCTCAGAAAAAAAAAAAAAAAATGTTCAGCAAACGAAAAAAGTAAATAAAACAAAAAAAAATATTTCTGGGTTTAGGGCCAGAATCGCACAGGAATGAGGTCTGCGCTTCAGTTTCAGTGCGATTCCTGCACGTTCCCCTGCAGTGCGATTTTGCAGCCCATTCGCTGGGGAGGGCTGCAAATCGCACCGGAACGCACAAAAAGTAGTGCGGGCAATGCTTTTGAAAAATGCGCAGCACTAAATCTCATGGTACTATGGTACCATGCGACCTGGTGGTGCCCCACAAACGCACTGTGTTAGCCATCTGCCTTTGGGGTGCCATTAAGACTGTGTTGGCACCCGCAGCGGATCGCAAAGGCAGTGCACTTTGAACGAGCCTTTCCCGGCACTGCGTTCTAGTGGGAGCCGGCCCTTAGGCTTCATTTACAAGGACATTCGTCCTGCACACACCTTCCTGCTGACAGAAAAAAGAAAAAAAAGAGATCCATTTAGACGCCTTTTACTTTTACATGTGTATGAAGGTGTCTACATCCGCATTGCAACTGCATGTGTCTAGCTGGACCTGCAGGACTGTAGACATGGTCAGACGCATTTACATGCATGAATGTGTTGAAAATGCAGGATTTTTATGGGCAAAGACACAACTCTGCCTTGCTTCCTTCCTTCCTGCTCTCTTTTTGTTCTTTGCTTCCTCCCTTACTTCCTGTCTTCATTCTTTCTTATTTCCTTCCCTCCTTCCTTCCTTCCTTGCTTCCTTCCTTCCTTCCTTCCTTCCTTCCTTCCTTCCTTCCTTTCTTCCTTTCTTCCTCCCTGTTTAAATCATTCCTTATTTTCTTTCTTCCATGTTTTCTTCCTCTCTTCTGCACTTCCTTATTTCCTCCCTTGCTTGATTTCTCCCTTCAAATCTTATTTTTTTCCTTCCTTCCTTCCTATATGCATCCTACCTTCTTTTCTTATTTCCCTTCTTCCTTCTATTTCCCTCCCTTCCTTATTCCCTTCCTTTCTTTTTCCCCTCCTTTCTGTTTGCATCCTTCTGTTTTCCCCCCAATTTTTTTTCCTTGCTTCTTCTCCCCTTCCTGTTTGCATCCAAACCTCTCTTATGCTCTACCTTCCGTTCTCCCTCCCTTGCTCCCAGTTTACATCCTTTCTTCTTTATTTTCTTCCTTTCTTCTTTCTCTTCTTCTTTTCTTTCTTTTTCCCTCCCTTCTTTCCTTTCTTTCCTTCCTGTCTCCCTTTCTGCCTTTTTCCATCCATCCTTTCCTTCTTTTCTGCCTTTCTCCTTTTTTAATTTTTGCTTCCTTCCTGCTTTGCTATTTCCTTAGTATTTGCATCCTTCCTTCCTTCCTGTTAGTATCCTCCTTCCTTCCTTCCCCTGGAACGGCACCCATCCCCCCCGCTGTTAGCCAGTCGGTCCGGCACTTACCTCATCAGCGGCGGCGGGTGGCAGGTAGCGTGGTGCAGCGGCTCGGCCCAGAGTGTCCTCTCCTCCATGGTGGCTTCCAGCTCCTCCCCTCTTCCTCCTAGGCGTACAATGGGATCGCCTGTCCTTTCAGCCAATCAGATAACTGGTATCCAAACCAACTTCCTGGTTGGCCAGGAGGAGGATCAGTGCTACAACAGCGAATGTTCATTCGCTGTTGTAACATACCCAGGTGGGATCGGAGGGCACTCTCTGCGACCCAAGCCGACCCTATATTGAAGTCTATTAGAGCCTCTGGCTTTGGAACCCTGCATTGGAATCCATGCACCAGTGTGTCCTGAAAGGGGCAGGATGCATGGATGAGGGGGGGGGGTGGCGCCCATGTGCCCTCAATGGACGGGCCGCCCATGTTCATTTGTATTTGCATTCTTCCTTCCTTACTTCATTCCTTCCTTCTTTTCCCTTTTCTTCCTGTTTGCATCCTTCCTTTCCTTCTTCCTTCTTTTCTCCTTTTTTCATATTTGCATCCTTCCTTTCCTCCTTCCTTCTTTTCTCCTTTTTTCATCTTTGCATCCTTCCTTTCCTCCTTCCTTCTTTTCTCCTTTTTTCATCTTTGCATCCTTCCTTTCCTCCTTCCTTCTTTTCTCCTTTTTTCATCTTTGCATCCTTCCTTTCCTCCTTCTTCCTTCTTTTCTCCTTTTTTCATCTTTGCATCCTTCCTTTCCTCCTTCCTTCTCCTTTTTTCATCTTTGCATCCTTCCTTTCCTTCTTCTTTTTTCCTTCTTCTTTTTTCCTTCTTCTTTTTTCCTTCTCCTTTTTTCATCTTTGCATCCTTCCTTTCCTTCTTCTTTTTTCCTTCTCCTTTTTTCATCTTTGCATCCTTCCTTTCCTTCTTCTTTTTTCCTTCTTCTTTTTTCCTTCTCCTTTTTTCATCTTTGCATCCTTCCTTTCCTTCTTCTTTTTTCCTTCTTCTTTTTTTCCTTCCTTCCTTCCTTCCTTCCTTCCTTCCTTCCTTCCTTCCTTCCTTCCTTCCTTCCTTCCTTCCTTCCTTCCTTCCTTCCTTCCTTCCTTCCTTCCCCAAAACCCCTATGATGACACTGACCCTAGCCAGAATCCCCCAGCTGAATCCTAAAATGATCTCTTTAGCTGGTAAACTAATACTTAAACTTAACCCTTTACCTATGTGTTCCCTGAGGCCTGACTCAAAGCAGGGAGAACAGTGGCGGCTGGTGTTCCAATTTTGCGCGGGGGGGGGGGGGGTGGCAAACAAACCCCCTCATCCCCCCACCACCCACTTGCCAGCCCCATCAGCATGCCAGCCCGCACTTACCCCATCCAGGTCGCGGGCGGCTTCCTCGACTTCTCCTGGCCAATCCAGTCGCTTCTCCTATAAAATGCACTGATTACTGTGTAAATGTCACTGGCACAGTGGCATGGAAGGGGTTAACACTAGGGGGCGATCAAAGGGTTAAATGTGTTCCCTGGGAGGTGTTTCTAACTGTGGGGGGATGGGACTGACAAGAGGAGGAGAGAGATCGCTGTTCCTGATCACTAGGGACAGCAGATCTGTCTCTCTCCTCCCCTGTCAGAACGGGTATTTGTCTGTTTACTTCAGTGGTTCTCAACTCCTGTCCTGAGGACCCACTAACAGGCCAGGTTTGCAAGATAACTGAAATACATCACAGGTGATCTCATTTGCTGCTCAGTGTTTGCAGTTTTCTAGACTGCATCTCCCTGTAGCACCCTCTACTTTCAGGTAGGTGCTATATTAGTGTTTTATAGTGTAAGGCTGAGGTACAGATAAATTTAGCCAGGCCTGTGTTTCTCTTTCGAGGCCTGGTTGTTTTGATCTGCGAGTGAGAGTGTCAGTATAGCGCGGGGGGGGGGGGTGGCCACCTACGCTTGGGTTCATAGATACCTCCTCTGCTTGCAGAAGGATTTTTCTGGAAGGGAAGTTGGACCTGAGACCTGAGTGGCAGGCAGCTCATGTGAGAGCTCTGACCAATCATTAACTTGCTTTGGCAGGGGGTGGGTCTCTCATATAAGATGGGGCCACATGCCTCCAGGGGTGGTTCAAGCCCAGGGGGAAGAGAAGAGGAGTCCAGGGCCTGGAGTTCCAGGTGGCTGAGGGCCTGGGGCCCTGGAGGAGAAAAGTGTCAGAAACTTCTCAAGGGAGGTCCAGGTTGGAGGCCTGGAGTACAGGGAAGACAGCATGTAGCACTGGGGATCGTGCCGGACATCCCCATGCAGGGGATGTGCCGGGTGTGCGGAGGAAGTAGACCGGAGGATCGACTTCCTGTGACCGGGGAACACAGAACTTTGATCAAGAGGAAAAGGTCAGTGCAACGTAAAGAAGCCAGAGCAGGAGTGAGTAGAGTAGCATGCTGTGCGGCTACGGAACACAGTATAACTAGCAATGGACAGTAACTTCCAAAGACTGAGAGGTTGTTCGGTAATGGAGTCATGGAAGATAGACGGTGCAGGCCTTTTGACTCCAGAATTGATAACCAGAGAAGTCATTTCAGTCAAACAGAGGAATCATTCAGAGTGATCCCTTCTGTTCAACTTGGAAGCACTGTATGGGGAAATTTTATAGTCTGATAGTCCAAATTGCAAGTAATAGCCTTAAGAGGGGATTACACAGGGAAAGTCCAGTTATAAAGGCAAAGGCCATGGATGATAGCCTTTATAGAGTGAAATTCATTGGGGCATCTCATACTTTCCTCGTTGATAACCCAGTTTACCCCACAAATAAAAACAAGAAAACTGAACTACTGACTGTTTGGTGTCTTAAACTTGGTGATGAGAGATCGGAAGCAGGGTGATTTGGCAAAATGCTACAACCAACTCAGCAGCCCCTACGGGGGTACCGCTACATCCCCAAGGTTATACTTAAAATCTGGCCTGTTAGTAGGTCCTGAGGACAGGATTTGAGAAACACTGATTTACATTGACAAATCCCCATTCTGGCTCTCTGTGGAGCGATCGCGGGTGGCCAGCGGACATCACGGGCGCCGGCCACGCGCATCGGCCTCGTAGGCACCTCCCAAAGTTCTTAAAGTGGCCGATGTACACCAATGTACACCTACAGCAGTTTGCGCAGCTGTGCCAACCGGTATAACGACGGCGGCTGGTCGGCAACAGGTTAAGAGTGCCTAAAATATTGATTACTTGTGGCTCCTCGTTTAACAACCAATTTGTTTAACGTCCTGGTCGTTGGAACGGAACCTGGTCGTTAAGTGAGGAGTACCTGCAAGTATTAAGCCTTTGGTTTGCATATAAGCACTAAACAAAATAAATTGTAACAACTGCAACAATGTATTCATGAATAAAGTCTATTTGAAGGCTTTATTTTTTTGACGAGCTTCCTGAGATGATCCTAAAACACAGAGCAGGACCTGGCTGTCAGTTATGGAGTGCAGAGCGGGACCTGTTGAAGGCGAGATTGGTTTGCTGTGCTGAGTGTCCAAACAAGACCCATTGCATAGAGAATTAAAAACCAGACAGAGGTTTAAAAAAAAACAGACAGGTGGAAATCCTGGCACAATTTCAGTTGTGACTGCTTCACTTTTGGATTTTTCTGTTACAATCCCATAAATAGTGGAAAAAACATCAATGGCACCACCTGTATTTTCTCAAGAACATAACTTAGCCGAGAACAGGCTATCATGCTTTAATTGCTTTATTAGTAATATTTACTGTCGGGTCGTATTTGTCTCTTTTACAGAGCACTAAAAATGAGTGTCGACTACAGTTGCTGGAGGGCACTTAATACTCACTTGTGCCGTTGCTCAGTAGCCACAAAATCAATCATCATAAAATGCTTCAACTCCTGTATAAAGGTATAAAAAAAAACTCAAAGACAGAGAAAGAGAACAAAATCCACAATTCCATTCAAGGTAATTCAAGGTTCGCCACTTTTTTTCCCATTCTAACGACAATAAAAAATAAAGGGGAAAGCTCAACCCTCTCCTTCCCCTAGCATCTAATACATTTGCAGTGTTTTTTTTTTGGGGGGGGGGGAGTGAGTACCTTTTTTTTTTACATGTACCCGCTCCCACTTCTTCAATTCTCACCTGGGCAAGAATGACGTCTGCTTGGGCCACCACCACCACCACCTCGCTCATGTCCCAGGAGGATGCACAACCAGTTCCACAGCACGTGCAGCGAGGAGCTGGATGTGAGACATCAGGAAGCAGGGCGGGCCCATACCATGGGTCCCAGTGGATCCATTGGACCCATGCAGCACTTTGAGGGGGGCAGCAAATTGAATCATGGCCGCCTATCCTTCTCTTCTATTTACCCAGCAAATTGACGACCAAGATTTTTTTTTTCCAGCAATTGTGTGTGTCATGATGCCAACGGCCCCCCGGGCCGCTCCGCCTGCCACTATACAACCCTAGCCCACCCCTATACTGCGCTAGCCTGTCTATATACTGCCCTAGACCGCCCTTATACTACCCTAGCCCACCCCTATACTGCGCTAGCCTGTCTATATACTGCCCTAGAGCGCCCCTATACTACCCTAGCCGGCCCCTCTACTTCCTTAACAATAAGAAGTGTCCTTCGCGCTCGTCGGATGGTCAAGGAAGAAAAAATGAGTGAAACAGTCTTAAAATAAATGCAAGATAAATGTGTAAAAATCTCATAAAAGATACTTATATTGCAGCAAAATTGAGGTGTTCACATCAACACTTGTAAGAATAAATGATAGAAAGAATTTTGCGCAATATAGAAGTGAGTGGAACAAGTGACAACTAAGTAGAATAAGGTGCATGAAAATGTACACAATAGAATTAGTCCGATGAATTGTGTATTAAAAGTGAATAAATAATTAATGGTAATAATGGCATAAATAAACTACACTGTAAGGACCTCTGGTCTCCACATTACAGTCTGTTTCTGTAGCCACCAGTACCTAGTGGTGAAATAGGCTATACAGACCACTATCACTATTTTCAATTGTCCATTCACTATATAATTTTATTTAATATTTTATAATATTTTATTGTATTCACTCCATGCACTTTATTCTACCTATTTCACCACTAGGTACTGCTGGCTACAGAAACAGACTGTAATGTGGAGACCAGAGGTCCTTACAGTGTAGTTTATTTATGCCATTATTACCATTAATTATTTATTCACTTTTAATACACAATTCATCGGATTAATTCTATTGTGTACATTTTGATGCACCTTATTCTACTTAGTTGTCACTTGTTCCACTCACTTCTATATTGCGCAAAATTCTTTCTATCATTTACCTATACTGCCTTAGCCTGTCCATATATGAACCTCAAGAGAACATCTAAATGTTTTTATGTAATTTGTATATCTAATTTTGTATAAATAAAATTATTGAATATTATTATGCATATACTCCTCATTGGTACCTTGATAGTCCGTTTTGTTGGTCTTGTTTTGTAAATTCTATATAGGATGAGGTACCCCCATAGCCTTTTTTTGCATTTTCCTATAAAACTATGGTACATATTTATCGATTTTTTTAAATGTTTTATACTAGTAATGGTGTCAATTGTTGGCTTATAGAGGGACTGGTATATTGTGGCGGCCAATCTGACACTAACTGACACTTTTGACACTTTGTGGGAAACAGTGACACCAATACAGTGATCAGCACTAAAAATATGCACTGTCGATGTACTAATGACACTGGCTGGGAAGGGGTTAAACATCAGGGGCGCTCAAAGGGTTACATGTGTGCCTAGCCAGTGTTTTTTGTGTGCACAATGTGGTGCTTTTACTAGGGGATGAGATTGATTCTAGTCCCCACTTTGCAGGAACACAGAATCCATCTCTTCTATCTTGTCAGGATGGCGATCTGTCTTGTTTGCATAGGCAGATCCCTGTTCCGTGTTGTTTACCGATGATCAGTGAGTGCCAGAGGACATTGAGTGCCCAGCACCCGCAGATCAGCTTCTGTTGTAAAGAATCACAGCAGAAGCAGCCCATCGGTAGTTTGCGCACGCCCCCTGCAGGCAGAAGTGCAGGATCACGTATATATACACATGATCCTGCTATAGGGCAGTCAGCAAGTGTTTAAAAGTCTGCAGGTTCAGTATTGTACGTAAAGTATATGGTGCAGGCTCCCTTTTTGCAGCAGGTGCTGAGCCCTTTAGGAGATAGAGTAATGCCTCTTCCTGCCCAGCATGGTGTTGCTTTAACTTGGTGGGAAGGTCTTCCTGTCCTCTTGACCACGGTGATTGGCTGTCACAGTGGTTAAATTATTGGGAGCCAATACCACCGGCTCCTATTCACTACTAGAGACCGGGGGCTGTCTTTAACAGCTCAATCTATGTGCTAGGAGTGTGCAGCTAGCCCTGCCACCCATGGATGCTCATGGATGCAAATGTTTGGTGTATCGGTGGTAAAGCCCACCCTCTGTGCCGCTGCACATATGCGTTACATGGGTGGCAAGAGGTTCAAGTGGTTCTAAAGGCTGAATTCTTTTTTTTTTTTAACTTCATGATTATATGCATGCAGAGAACATATCTTCTATGTGCAGCACCCCACCCTCATACTTACCTGAGCCCCATCTCAATCCAGCGATGTGCACAAGAGCAGCTACTC
The DNA here is from genome assembly GCF_042186555.1 of Aquarana catesbeiana. Taxonomy (NCBI): domain Eukaryota; kingdom Metazoa; phylum Chordata; class Amphibia; order Anura; family Ranidae; genus Aquarana; species Aquarana catesbeiana. The sequence goes on along the minus strand of NC_133325.1, from coordinate 779,683,775 downwards.
TTCCAGCTCTTTCCCTACTCACTGGCTCAAACACAGCAGCAGGAGCCATTGGCTCCCACTGATGTCAATCACAGCCAGTGAGGAGGGAGCAGGGATGGGGCTGAGCCCCATTCTGTGTGTTAATGGACACAGAGCGGGGTTTGAAAGCGAGAACTCAGCAGGGGGGAAGACCCCAGAGCACCAGCGGGGGACCCCAGAAGAGGAGGATCATGGCTGCTCTGTGCAAAACTATTACACAGAGCAGGTAAATATAATATGTTTTTTTTTTGCTTTTTTATGCTTTCGTATCACTTTAAGGAAAGAGATGGCTGATAAGAAGGAATAGGCAGTAGAAGAGGGTTGTTTTTAGTGATACTGATAAATGCATCTGGGCCAATTTGGGCTCACATGTCTGAAAGCTCCACTGCTGGCTAGAGCCTATGGTGCCTCTATGTTTAGGCCTCTGTTATCTGATATAAGCACATTTCTTTTATGTTATTGGGACTGTTATCTCTGGTCTTTGCTGGTCAACCTACAAAATGTGGGCATGTCACAGAAACCCTAAAACTGCACCAACTGGAGAAAATGGTGGTGCTTAGCACCTTCAAATCCTCAACGAACCCAACTGGGCATCTGTATTGGGATAGGCCAGAGGCCTGTTGGGCCTAGCACAGAATCCTGAAGCTGACCTGTCATGCCCAAGGTATAGAGCCAGGGGATGTAGTCCTGGTGGATTGTGAAGTTAGTCCCTCCCTCAGAGGAACCTGATCCTCTCTTGAAGTGGAGACACCAACTGCCTGGCTGTGAAGTTCTGGGCAGTGTTTGCCTGATGGTCCTTATTTTTGCAATGCAAAGTAGTCCATTTACTGTTTATGCACTGTTATCCACAGCTGGGGTGGAGTCAGATTGTAAAAAAATGTTGCTGGAGGTTACTCAAGCCCTAACTCTCTCTTACAGTGATCCTGGAGAAAATGGTGGTGCTTAGCACCTTCAAACCCTCAACGAACCCAACTAGGCATCTGTATTAGGATAGGCCAAAGGCCTGTTGGGCCTAGCACAGAATCCTGAAGCTGTCCTGTCATGCCCAAGGTAGAGAGCTAAGGAATGATGTCCTGGTGGATTGTGAGGTTAGTCCCTCCCTCAGAGGAACCTGATCCTCTCTTGGAGTAGGATGGAGGCACCCACTGCCTGGCTGTGAAGTTCTGGGCAGTGTTTGCCTGATGGTCCTTATTTTTGCAATGCACTGTAGTCCATATACTGTTTATGCACTGTTATCCACAGCTGGAGTGGAATCAGATTGTGAAAAAATGTTGCTGGAGGTTACTCAAGCCCTAACTCTCTCTTACAGTGATCCTGGAGAAAAAAAAAATATGTTCGAAAAGATAGAAAGTATCAATTCTTCATTTCAGCAACGAATCCACCCTGGTGTAATGTCTGCTCATCCCCGGGGGTTCTCTCTCTCACCAGGGTGGTTACTACAGGACTTCATTGTTGGGGTTTACATATGTGTAGTGCTCACCCCCGTAGGGGCCACTGTGGATTTAAATAGGTTCTTTCCCAAGCCTGGCACACAGCAGCAGGCCATCCACTCTAATTCAACATACAGTCCAGGGGTGCCTTTTTTGGAAATGCATTGCTAGTAGACATTGCCAGGTGAAGGTCATCTAGAGCCCAGGGCAAACATGCCAAATTGCAACCCCCCCAAAAAAATCCACCTACCCCTCAAATTTCCCCTCCGATCACAGATTCCCCCTCCCTCATCCTATCATAATTCCCCACCCAAAATTTCCCCTCCTAACACAGACGCCCCCCAATCATTCCTACTAGCACAAAGGTCCCCCATCCCCCACCATATTACCTTTTCTAGCACAATCCCCCAAATCCCCCATCCTAACACAAATCCTTCTTCCTCCCCATCTCCTTGTAGCACACCCCCCCAAATTCCCCCTCCTAGAACAATACTTAGCTCCTGCTGCCCCCCAAATTCCCCTTCCCAACACAAATCCCCTCCCCCCAATCTCCTTGTGTTGCCCCTGAACTTCACATGATATCACAGTGCCCAGGGCAACCGTCCCTCCTGCCCACCCCTTGTCCCGGCCCTGCTAGTAGAACATGGAGGGGGGGTTCTGTGAGTGATGCAGGATACTCCACAACAAAAGAGGTTACTAACAGAGGAAAATTCTATCCTAGTAGTAGCAATAGTCATAATGTAAGTAGTAGTAGCAAGCTACAACAGTCTGTATGTGCACAGCTGGAGACCATGCAGCAAAGTGTAGAGCAAGTAATTGGAGACTGAAGTAGTCCACGTGTCATGGCTGGGGACCATGAAAACATCATCACAAATGAAAAGGCTCTTCTCATGGATTCCTAGAACGTGCACAATCCATGAATGCAGCCCCAAGAAAGCAGTCCAGTGTCCAGCCCAAGAGTGCCCCAGGGAAAGCATCCCCCTGGAGCTCACAGATCCATTCCCACCCAGGGGAAGATCAACTCTGGGCTCCAGCCTAATTAACAGGAACCCATCCACCATCTGGGCATACCTCCTCGGGGATTGAATAGGCCCTACTAAATATTCAGGCCAGTTTTTGATTCCTACCACCCTAATCTCCAGAAGTTTCTCCTAGACTCAGCGGAAAGTAATCCTGTGGAGCATCAAGCAGACCAACCTAAACAATTCTAGCTCCTGTAGCTTTAGCAGAAGCCCAAACTAAATTTACCTAACAGCCTGTGTAGGAGGGCCTTACGTCTGCTTTATGTTCTTATGTTCTCCCTACTCTATCCAAAACTAAAAAAAAAAACTGGCCAGAGTTAAGGTTGAAGCCTACATTGCTGTCCCACCAGATAATTTTGGGAAGTTTTTGAAATTTTATTTTGGAGATCATTTGGAACTAAATCCACCATGGAGCAAGCAGAATCATTTTATCTCATCCAAAGGCTTACGATACCCAATAGTGTGGGCAGCTTGATAAATACAACTGTGTCTGCTTCGTTTTACTGGGCTAAGCTGAGCTGCCAGATAGTGCGCTAGCAAATTTAGTGTGGCACTTGATAAATGAGGCTCGGGATTTTTAAGTAACCTTGGCAATGCTCATTACATAAACTGTTTGGTTATCACCCGGGCTCGTTTCATGACCTGAAAATATGCACGATAAAGCTTTTTTTTTTTTTTTGCTTTGCTTTTTTTTTTTTTTTTTTGTGCTGCCTTCTGTTTGAAGAAACGGATTAATTTTTCTTCCTTAACCCGCTCCAACCTTTTGTGTACATGAGAAATAAATGTCCCCTCTTTTAGCCCCTGTCTTGATGCCGTTCTCCAACTCAACCTCTGAAACTGAATCATTACAGCTAATGAACTAACACACCAATAATTCTGCTCCTCCTGGGAAAGCAGGTTAATATGAAGTTTAGTCTAAAGAGATGTTTTTTTTCTTCTCTTTTTTTCCTAATAATTAGCATTCTTTCATTTTAATAAATCCCAAAACACACAAGCTGGTTCTGAGGAAAAAAAAAACATATTGCATAAAGAATCATCATTAGAGAAAAAAAAGTATAAAGGAAAACAAAACAGTTCAATAGCAAGTGCTCTAGTAATTATTTTCACAAAATTTCTATTAAAATGTAACTTAAATTAGCTTATATTACCAAGGGAAAAAAGGTATATTCATCATTTTTTTTTTTGATTCAGCTTTAATGGTGAGAACAAAAACATGCCCGTAAAAACATAACATAACCTAAAATTGTAAATGAAAAACAAACTCCATTGTATTTTATTTTAAATCAGTAGCCCAGTGTTAGTTCCTTATTTTCTCCACTGACAGAATTCAGTTCCTTAGGGACCAATCTTTAGACCCAAGGTAGAGGGTGGGATATGGGAAGGGGGGCTTCTAGTTATTAGCAAAATATGTGTACAAATAATAAGTGCATTACAGTAAAAGTAATACATATAAAGTCCAACATATATAATGATAATGATGTGAGTCTCTAACTCCAAATCCTGACCAGGAAATGGAAAAAACAAACAAATAAAAAGTCCTCCGACAATAAAGGGAGAATCCTCTTTGACATGCAGGAAATCATGGGCCCATGATGCTCTTAATCCAGTCTTGACTCATACTCTGATCCTTTCGTAGGAGTTTTCCTCACCAGAGTTGTTGCTGAGGTTCCTTTCAAGATGTTCGTTCCCTGGTCCGGTCGGGTTCACTGAGATCCTTTGGAGCCACCTTCAGAAGACCTTGGACCTCTACCTCCATCCGAGAGTGCCACGGATTTGATTCTCAAGCTTTTATGATTCGGTGTCGCTGACATCCGGGTCCACCTGCTCTGGTAAGAGTACTCATTTGTTTTATTTCCCTGGATTCATCAGTGTGGGTGTTTTACATTATTTCTTGTACGTCAAAGAAGATTCTGCCTTTATTGTCGGAGGACTTTTTATTTGTTTGTTTTTTCCATTTCCTGGTCAGGATTTGGAGTTAGAGACACATCATTATCATTATATATGTTGGACTTTATATGTATTACTTTTACTATAATGCACTTATTATTTGTATACATATTTTGCTAAGCGCTACATTTTTCTTTCACTCTTTGTATCGATGTTTGTCACATTTAGTGTAGCAGCTATCAAAATTTGTTTTTGCGCAGTATTATTTTTCTAGTTATATACGGGTTTCTAGTTCTATACAGTACATGTAGCATCCTCCTTGGTGCATGCTAGGCTGTCAGGTAAATGTAAAGCCGCATACACACGAGCGGAATGTCCGACAGAAAAAGTTAGACGGAAGCTTTTCATCGTCTATTCCGATCGTGTGTATGCCTCATTGGACTTATCTTTTCGAAAATTCTGACGGACCCAGAAATGGAACATGTTCTAAATATTTCCGAAGGAACCAATTCCTGTTGGGAAAGCCTCTCGTCTGTATTCTGTTCCGACGGACCAAAAACGACGCATGCTCTGAAGCAAGTACGACACGGAAGCTATTGGCTACTGGCTATTGAACTTCCTTTTTCTAGTCCCGTTGTACGTGTTGTACGTCACCGCGTTCTTGACGGTCGGGCTTTGGTTTGACCGTGTGTAGGCAAGACCGCTTAAATGGAATTCCGTACGAGTTCCGTCAGAGAAAACTTCAGAGTTTATTCCGATGGCAAAACCGGTCGTGTGTACGCAGCATAATTGTTTTTGAGCTCCTCTGTAGTTAGTGGAGCAGTTGCTGATTGGTTTGAACTGATCAGGGTCCCACAGGCTGCAGGCTTGATTGTGTCATGGTTGTGCAGTAGGGTTTGTCTGTTAGCTTACCTTTCCTCCAAGTGTTCACCTCTAGAGACCAGTCACTCTCATCTGACTGCTTTTATAATCTCTCCTCTAGCATGGCTCCATCCCAGCCCCTATCAGAGAACTCTATATTAACCTGTGCACTGCAAGCCAGCCCTGCTGATCAACTTTGTGTGTTTAGCTTCCATGTGCATCTTGCTGTGTCTTCTACGTCTGATTCCAGTTACCGATCTTGGCCTGTTCTGGACTATCCCTGTCTGCTTGTGACCCTGACCTTTGGCATGTTCTATGTTTATCCTCGTCTGCTAGTCGCCCCGACCTTTGGCTTATTCCCTTACTATCTCTTTTCTTCTGTAGCCTACTGTGGGCGTGAGCTGGGAGACCCTGGGGGTTGCAACCTGGAGCTAGTTTCAGCCCAGTCCATCCTCACCACTAGAGGCTCTGGTGAACACCTGCTGGCTCTTAGTCTCCATGCCCTAGGGAACCTTACGCTCTAGCCCCTGTGGGATCCGTCTTGGAGTTCCAGCGGGCCTGCCTTCTTTTACCACCCAGACTCCCATTCGCAGCAGTCTGCCGTAGGGTCCAATACCTTTGCGGTGCACTCCTGATCCCAACGGTGTGCATCTGTCACCTGGCTTTAGTTGACCTGACAGATTGCTTCTCCCTACCTTCTGGAAGGCTCAAGAACATTGAATAGAGCAGGTCAAATGAGTTGCCTGTATATTTATTAGGTCCAAGCCAATCCATGTGGAGGCGTGCCCAATAGGTGGCTGCAGAGCACATAAATGGTCTGGGGCTGGAGCAGTCTGGGTTACATAGTTGCATAGTTGGTAAGGTTGAATAAAGACTAAAAAATGCACATATATAATGCAACATAGGGAAGGCTGAATCCTGCTGAATCAGCCAAAGTTTAAGCCATGGGTGGCCCTGATGGCACCACCTGGCTTGAAAAAACTCAATTTCAAAATCAAAGGAGCCAGGTGGAGAATTTTAAACCTAAACAGTCACTGTGTACAATCAAATGCCATAACTGTTTTTGTACACTGTCCCTTTAATTTATTTATTTTTTGATCACTTTTATTCCTATCACAAGAAATGTACACATCCCTTGTGATAGAAATAAAGCATGACAGGTCCTCTTTATGAAGACATCTGGGGTCTATACAATCCCAGATCTCTCCTCTACCCTGGAAAGCACCAGATCCTAAAAAAAAGAAAAAGAAAAGAAAAAACATTGATCTCAGACTTTCTAGAATTAAAATGGAAGTATTTTCATCTGCCCTAACCAGAAGTGGAAAAAAAAAGGTTGTTGTTTCCAGTCTCCTAGACCAGTGTGTCTCAACTCCAGTCCTCAAGGCGCCCCAACAGGTCATGTTTTCAGGATTTCCCTCAGATGAAACAGCTGTGGTAATTACTAAGGCTAATTGATCACCTGTGCAAAATAATGGAAAGCCTGAAAACATGTTGGGGGTGTCTTGAGGACTGGAGTTGAGAAACACAAATCACGTAGAGGTGATCAGAGATGATCCGGTCTCTGAACACCTCTATTGTAAGCTGGCGCAACAACCAGATAGGATCTGCACATGAGAATGGGGGCACTTTCATTTTTTTTTTTTGGATCACTTTTATTCCTATCACAAGAAATGTAAACATCTCTTTTTATATAAATAAAGCACGACAGGCCCTCTTTATGGAGACATCTGGGGTCTCTAAGACCCCAGATCTCTCCTCTATACTGGAAAGCACCAGATCCAAAAAAAAAAAAGACAAGAAAAAACATTGATCTCATATTTCCAGAAAAAAAATGGCAGTGTTTACATCTGCCCTAACCAGAAGTGATGAAAATGCTTGTCGCTTCCGGTCTCCTAGCACTAGACCATAGAGGTGATTAGAGATGATCCGGTCTCTGAATACCTCTATTGTAAGCCGGCGCAACAACCGTATTGGATCCCGGGCTCCCCGTTGAGACGGGAGAGCCTGGAGAGGCACCGGAGAGTGGTGCCTCTCTGGGCCCGCCTGTAAAAGCAATCCAACAGCTAATTAGCCACTAGGATTGCTTTTACCTTGTATCGCTAATGAAAACAATATCGGGGTTATGGCTGACAGCTGCAGCCATAACCCCCGGAATAACGACTTGAATTCAATCACGTAAATGTTTGTGATTTGGCGGCAAGTGGGTATGACAGCTCTGAGACTGCGTTTGACTTGCTTTGCTTGGCATTGTGTTTCCTTTGATGCGGCAGGTCCTATTGCACTTTGCATTCCAAGACATGCATTTGAGCAGCGCTGCGTTTGAATGTAGGGCAGCATTTGACAACAAAGCCCATCCACCCAAGCCCCTTCCTCAGGATAAAATTAGAAATCCTTTCCAACTTTGTCTTTTAGATGTGCGCCAGAAGTTCAGCTTTTAATATTTTGTAAGACAAACCATTTTCCTTTTTAAAACTTCTGATCCTAAATGTTTTATTATTCCAATTTTCAATCAAAACAAATGAGAACGGGGCCAGATAACTGGGAAAAAAAAAAAAAAAACAGATGTCTGATTTGGCTTGGTATTATTCTACCGCGACACTTTAATGTTTAGTTATAAATTTGATAAATGTAGATGCTTTATCTACATCAGTTACATCACTCCTCTGGGTGTAAGGTCCATCCAGCTGACATTAGTTATCAATGACAACAAAAGGCAGAGGAGAATTAGCTGAGAAGAAATGTATCATCATTTATGTTAACACAACCGGCTGCATGACGTAACCTTCCCTCTCCTCTTATTTGTCACGGCGCGCTGTCTTCATAAGAGAGCTGTACTTACATGACACAATATATATATACATATATATATATATATATATATATATATATATATATATATATATATATATACACACACTATCAAAAGTATTGGGACATCTGCCTTTACACACAGATGAACTTTAATGGCACTTTAATGGCAAAAATCTCCAACCTGCTCCCTTGAATTTTACCATCATTCAAACTGAATGTGGATTTGACCCCACCAATGACTATCAAAAAAAAAAAAGGAATGTTCTTAAAACTAATAATTTTGAATGAATTACTACTAGTGCATAGCCAGCTTAACCACTTGGTGGCCACAATATGTATATATACACTATATCACCAAAAGTATTGGGACACCTGCCTTTACACGCACATAAACTTTAATGGCATCCCAGACTTAGTCCGTAGGGTTCAATATAGAGTTGGCCCACCCTTTGCCGCTATAACAGCTTCAACTCTTCTGGGAAGGCCGTCCACAAGGTTTAGGAGTGTGTCTATGGGGATGTTTGACCATTCTTCCAGAAGCGCATTTGAGAGGTCAGGCACTGATGTTTGACAAGAAGGCCTGGCTCGTAGTCTCCGTGCTAATTCATCCCAAAGGTGTTCTGTCGAGTTAAGGTCATGTCAGTCAAGTTCCTCCACCCCAAACTCGCTCACCCACACTATATTGCCAAAAGTATTGGGCCACCCCTCCAAATCATTTGTTGGAGGGGGAATTATGGTGTGGGGTTGTTTTTCAGGGGTTGGGCTTGGCCCCTTAGTTCCAGTGGAGGGAACTCCTAAGGCGTCAGCATACCAAGACATTTTGGACAATTTCACGCTCCCAACTTTGTGAGAACAGTTTGGGGATGGCCCCTTCCTGTTCCAACATGAATGTGCACCAGTGCACAAAGCAAGGTCGAAAAAGACAGGTCAGTACTTTGGGCAGGCCAGTCAAGTTTCTCCACCCCAAACTCGCTCATCCATGTCTTTATGGACCTTGCTTTGTGCACTGGTGCGCAGTCATGTTGGAACAAGAAGGTGCCATCCCCAAACTGTTCCCACAAAGTTGGGAGCATGAAATTCTCCAAAATGTCTTAGTATGCTGACGCCTTAAGAGTTCCCTTCACTGGAACTAAGGTGCCAAGCCCAACCCCTGAAAAACAACCCCACACCATAATCCCCCCTCCACCAAATGATTTGGACCAGTGCACAAAGCAAGGTTCATAAAGACACGAATGAGCGAGTTTGGGGTGGAGGAACTTGACTGGCCTGCACAGAGTCCTGACCTCAACCCAATAGAACACCTTTGGGGTGAATTAGAGTGGAGAGAGTAGAGCGAGCCAGGCCTTCCCGTCCAACATCAGTGCCTGACCTCACAAATGTGCTTCTGGAAGAATGGTCAAACATTCCCATAGACACACTCCTAAACCTTGAGGACAGCCTTCCCAGAAGAGTTGAAGCTGCAAAGGGTGGGCCAACTCAATATTGAACCCTACAGACCAAGACTAGGATGTTATTAAAGTGGTGTTCGACCCTAAAAAAAAAAATTCATGACTGTGCCTAAAAAAAAAATTAAAAAAAAATTTGGAATTTTTTTTTTTTTTACTTACCTCTAAATGCCTGTTGCTAGGGGGTCCCTCGTAGTCTGCCTCTTCCAGTGCCTGGGCTGGTGACATCACTTCCCCCTCGGCACAGAAAGGACTCGGCTCTGCTCCCTCCCTCCTGTCAATCATCTGGGACCCATTACAGGTCCCAGGTGACTGAGCGGCCAATCACAGCATGCGGCGCCGCTCGCACATGCGCAGTGGGTGCCAGGCTGTGAAGCCACAGCCCGGCGCCCACAGTTGCAATGCCGGCACCGCTGAACGGAGGGGGAGACGAGCGGGGCTTCAATCCCCCGCATCACTGGACCCTGGGACAGGTAAGTGTCCAATTAAAAGTCAGCAGCTGCAGTATTTGTAGCTGCTGACTTTTAATTTTTTTTTTTTCTTCTGATGGGCCCTCCTCTTTAAATGTCATGTGGGTGTAAAGGCAGGCGTCCCAATACTTTTGGTAATATAGTGTATGTTGTTTGCTAAAACAGAATTAAAAAAAGAAAGGAAGAACAAAAAAAAAAAAAAACTACTGAAAGCAAACTTTCTTGCAGAGATCTCTAAAGCTCCAAATTTGAAATCATAGCCTACATATAAAAATCGCGCGGCAAAGTAAATTTTTATCTCCGTCGCGCCAGCTAATTAGACTTTTATTTAACATCCTGTCTTGCCTTTTCCCTGTTAATGGTGTGCATGGCAGTTTGAAATTTTGCTGTCTCCTCCCGGTAATAAAAGCCTCTGTCACATTCTTCCTCATTATTCCTAACATATAGAGTCTCGCCAACGCTTGGCTGTCTCTAGTTACAGTACAAAGACCAGCTGTTCACTTTTTCTAAGACTCCTTCCTGCATCAGGCATGTGAGCCAACGCGGTCTACGGAAAGATAAATGGTAAATGCGGGATACGCTAGATAAAAACACATTACCCCAATTTTTTTTCTCTCTCTATCTCTCTCTCTCTTTTATTTCTGAGTCATGTGTCGGCATTAAAGCAGTTGGATTTCACAGCCCGACGTTAAATTCCTACCTGAGGTGGAGACAACACGCGTAAAGGCCCAATATTGTTCAATTCATTCTCTTTAAGGTGGAAATTGAAAAAAAAAAAATGAGCTGAGATGTGAATACCAGCATCTGACATCGACTCTTTACTGATCTATTTTAGGTCTTGTTCAAAACTAAATTGATTGCATGTAGTATTCAGTGGTGTAGAGCTGCACGATTCTGGGAAAAATGAGAATCGCGATTCTTTTGCTTAGAATAAAGATCACGATTCTCTCACGATTCTTTAAAATGGTTCATTTAAAAAAGAAAAATCAGCTGTAGACGGCGCATGTGCAATCAACACCTTGCTCGGTCCCGATGCTCGGGGCTGGTTATTCATTTAATACAGCAAGGGGCGGATGTATGGTTATACATTGCGCGGATGTATGGTTATACATTGAACACAATCAACACTGGCTGGTTATTATAATGGGTATTATAATGGGTGGATGCTTAGGTCCGCCCCTTCGAGAAAAGCATCCGCCCATTATAATAACCAGCCCCGAGCATTGTGTTGATTGTGTTCAATGTATAACCATACATCCGCCCCTTTGGGAAAAGCATTCGCCCCTTGCTGTATTAAATGAATAACCAGCCCCGAGCATTGGGAGCGAGCGGCGTGTTGATTGCACTTGCGCAGTCCAAGCTGGGCACTATGCTCTCTGCTGATTGACGTCAGTTCCGATATTGGCGCCATTTGCGTTCCACGCCGGTTCCGTGGTTCCGACGGGGAGATCCAGAAACTCAAGCTAATCCAGCCTAGAGATCGCGCGCGCGGGGGGGGGGGGAATCGAGATTGCGATCTTTTATACGATTAATCGTGCAGCTCTACAGTGGTGGTATATTTTTTGCAGAGGGCGGAAAACAATTCACACGTCGCCATCCCCCCATAGGTAAGTCGTGTCACAGGCACCACCCCACCCCAGTCGTTAGGTCACCAGCCCCCCACTTACCCCATCTAGGTCGCTGACAGCACTTCCCCCGGGTGGCAGTTGGTGGCTTCACCCTGTGTCTCCACCTCCTGGACTAAGTTCATGGCGGCTTCCCCTGCGTCTCATCCCTCCTCCTCCTCAGGGGCCAATAGGATCTCTTCTCCTCTCGGGTGACGCTTCCTGATTGGCCGGGAGGAGAATCAGGAAGGCAATAATGAATATTAATTCTCTATTGTCACACAACTGGGTGGGCTCAGGGTGCAGTGCTCTACTCCCTAAGCCCACCCTTTTTTTAAGCCAATTGTAGCCTCTGGCTCTAATCACTTGCTTCTAAAAAAACATTGAAATTCATGCGTCCAGTGCCCTGCATGTAGATTAGGGGCCAGGCCAATGGATTAGGAGGTGGACGGGCCACCACTGCTTAAATAGGAAGTTCAAAAGACTGGCCACTGCCCACGTCTATAACTGGCCTTTGCAGTAAGGAGCACACGGGAGGGCAATCTTTTTTTGCTTCCTCCGGGCGGCAGCTTCACCCTGCGTCTCCTCCTCCTGGGTTTCAAGGAGGCTTCCCCTGCATCTCCTCCCTTCTCCTCCTCAGCAGGCCAATAGGATTGCTTCTCCTCTCGGCCAATCTCACCCACTTCCTGATTGGCCGGGAGGAGAATCAGGAAGATAATAGCAAATATTAATTCGCTATTGTCACACAACTGCGTGGGCTCAGGGCGCAGTGCTCTGGAAAAAAGATTTAATATCCAAATACAGAAAGGTTTCTTCACAGTAAGAGCTGTGAAAATGTGGAATAGATTCTCTCCAGAGGTGGTTCTGGTCAGCTCAGTCGATTGCTTTAAAAAAAGGCCTGGATTATTTCTTATTATTATTATTATTTATGTACATAATATAACTGGGTCAGTGGCGGCTGGTGCTCAAAATTTTTGGGGGGGGCGCAAACAAACTGAAAAAAAAAACATCAATTGCAGCCACTGTGCCCATCAAATGCAGCTACTGTGACCAGCAAATGCAGCTACTGTGCCCTCAAACGCTGCCACTGTGCCCTCAAATGCTGCCACTGTGCCCTCAAACGCTGCCACTGTGCCCTCAAATGCTGCCACTGTGCCCTCAAACGCTGCCACTGTGCCCTCAAACGCTGCCGCTGTGCCCTCAAACGCTGCCACTGTGCCCTCAAACGCAGCCACTATGCTCATCAAACACTGCCACTGTGCCCATCAAGCGCAGCCATTGTGCCATCAAACACAGCTACTGTACCCATCAATTGCTGCCAGTGTGCCCATCAATTGCTGCCAGTGTGCCCATCAATTGCCGCTAGTGTGCCCCATCAAATGCTGCCAGTGTGCACATCAATTGCCACTACTGTGCCCCATCAAATACTGCCAGTGTGCCCATAAATTGGCGCTACTGTGTCCCATCAAATGCTGCCAGTGTGCCCATCAATTGCCGCTACTGTGCCCCATCAAATGCTGCCAGTGTGCATCACCCTGCATCTGTCTCGCATCGGTTCAGTGGTGGTGTCCTGCATGCTCCTCGATGTCTTCTTCCGTCCTCTTTATCAGGCGTCCAATCACAGCGCCTGACGTTTCAGCCAATCAGGTGACTGGTAACAGACCCGAGCACCTACGGCTCTAATCAGGTGCTTCCAAAAAACACCCCCACCGTTGTAATTCGGGTGCCCGGCGCCTGAATAGGGGGTGACAGCGGCGACCATAGATAGATTCATGCAATGCATGAATCTATCTATGGTGATAAAGCGGTGCCAGGAGAGAGGGGGTGGCCCTTTATGGACGCACCGCCACTGAACTGGGTACTAACATCTATAGGTAAAAGTTGATCCAGGGAAAATCCGATTGCCACTTGGGGGATCAGGAAGGAATTTTTTCCCCTGCTGTAGCAAATTGGAGCATGCTCTGTTGTTGTTTTTTACCCTCCTCTGGATCAACTGTTTGTGTGTAGATTTGTGTATATGGGATAGTATTTTTTATTTATTTTTTCTTGGTTGAGCTTGATGGACTTGTGTCTTTTTTCAACCTGACTAACTATGTAACGATATAACCATGTAACCCTTTTTTGAAGCCTATTAGAGCCTCAGGCTAAAATAAAAAAAATATCGGAATCCATGCATCCAGTACCTTGCATGTAGATTATGGGCCGGACGCATGGAAAAGGGTGGCGGCACCCCTGTGCTCCCTTTGGACGGGCCACCACTACTTAAATAGGAAGTTCAAAAAAGACTGGCCACTGCCCTCGCCTATAACTGGCCTTTGCAGCAAGGAGCACATGGAAGGGCAACGCATGTGAAACCAAACCAAAGAATTTCCCGACTGAATTTACTGACCAGCCTGCTAACCAACCGAATTGTCCTGTCTAACAGTATGCATTAAAAGCTTTAGTTTGCACAAATTTGCAAATACATGCGTAAGCCACAGAGCCCCTTCAAGGAACCACAGTACATGTAGACCTAACTCTAAACTTTAAGAGCCTCCACAGAGGAAGCACATGCATTAAAATTGATAGGCAGAGGACAGGTGAGTCGGAGGGAGCCCTTCCTTTTTTAAAGGCAAAGGGGCGCACTGCACACCCAGCATATAGCACGGTGGCAGCAAAGGAAGCTCATGGGAGGAGCAAGGAGTTCAAAGTTCACCAGAAACAAGGCACCATGTTAGATCCAAGGAATCAGCCAGGATGCTGTCCAGCATCTCAGGTGGCTCAGCGAGAAGAGCTACTGCCAGATGCAGAAGAGGTTATGGTTTCCAGTCCAGGTCCAGACATATTGCTTGTCCACACTGCAATCCCCAAATATTTTTGCAGATATCCGACTGTTCTAGGAAGCTGACAGATTAGACACCCTGTAATAGTAACTCTATTGTTTCCCTCCTCCATCTCCCTAATACTATTCCTACTCTTTCCCAAAGCAGGCAATCAGAATGAAGCAGTATCATACTATTTATGAAATCCTTAGTCAAGATGGGTGCCCAAATCTCATGGGACGTTGGTATCCAAACCATCCTCCCCAAGATGGCTGCCTGGAGCCCATAGTAGGAGACAATTAGTCTTCAAAGGGTTTCAGCCAGCCTGAAGAAATGACACAGTGCCACCTTCAAGTTGGAGGATACAATGCTGCCTACATGCCAACACATGTCAAAGGAGCAAAATCTGCACCACTTTTTTAAATTCAGTACACCACAATGCATGGTAATATACTGTGCATTGGTGTATTATTCTAAATCAATAACACTACAGAGTACCTCACAAAAGGTTTGATTTACTAAAACCGGAGCATGCAAAATCTGGAGCAGCCCTGGATAGAAACCAATCAGCTTCCAGCTTTTTTGTTAAAGCTTAATTGAACAAGCTGAAGTTACAAGTTGATTGGCTACCAGGCACAGCTGCACCAAATTTTGCACTCTCCAGTTTTAGGCCGGGTTTACACTGGTGCGATACGACACTCAGCCTACTTTGCATCCGACTTTGCACTGCCCTTCATTGAAGCCAACATACGTCTGACTTTCAATGAACAGGGATCCGACTTGGATCCCCGCCAATACCAGGCACTGTGTTTGGTATCAATCTTGAGGGAGAACTCCACGCCAAATTTTAAATAAAAAAACGGCATGGATTCCCCCTACAGGGGCATACCAGGCCCTTCGATCTGGTATGGATTTTAAGGGGAACCCCCTACGCCAAAAAAAAGGCGTGGGGGGTCCCTCCAAAATCCATACCAGACCCTTATCCAAGCACGCAGCCCAGCAGGTCAGGAAAGGGGGTGGGGACAAGCGAGCACCCCCCCCTGAATCGTACCAGGCCACATGCCCTCAACGTGGGGGGGTGGATGCTTTGGGGCAGGGGGGCACCCTGCAGCCCCCCACCCCAAAACACCTTGTCCCCATGTTGATGAAGACAAGGGCCTCTTCCCGATAACCCTGGCCGTTGGTTGTTGGGGTCTGTGGGATGGGGGCTTATCTGAATCCAGGAACCCCCTTTAATAAGGCCCCCAGATCCCGGCCCCCCACCCTATGTGAATGAGTATGGGGTACATCGTACTGCTACCCATTCACCTGGGGGAAAAAAGTGTCAATAAAAAAAACACGCTAGACCGGTTTTAAAAGTAATTTATTAGGCAGCTCCGGGGGTCTCTTCCGACTTGAGGGGTCTCTTTTGACTTCTCCGCTCTCTCTGGCCTCTTCTCCCGGTCTCCGGTTCTTCTCCTGCTCTCCAGTGTCTTCTGCCGGGCTCCTCCACTATCTTCTGCCATCTTCTTCCCTCCAGTCTTCTTCCGATGTTGACACAACGCTGTCTCCCGCTGTAATGCCCTGTGTGTGTGGTGTGCAACGACTTATATAGGCATGGGGCATGGTCACCGGGTGATGTAATCTGGTGAGCCCGCCTCTTATGAGGGCATGAGGTGGCGGTGACCCAAGGGCCTGGTATGCTTTTGGAGGGGGAACCCATGCCGGTTTTTTATTTAAAATTTGGCGTGGAGTTCCCCCTAAGAGATTCATACCAAACACAGTGCCTGGTACTGGCGGGGATCCAAGTCGGATCCCTGTTCATTGAAAGTCGGACATATATCGGCTTCAAGTCGCAGGGCAAAGTTGGATCCAAAGTAGGGCGGCTGTCGTGTCGCACCAGTGTGAACCCGGCCTGAGGCTGGGCTCACACTGCTACTACACCACAGTCATACGACTGTCATCCTACTTTGCTCTGGGACATGCATCCTACATCGGTCCTACATCGGTCCTACATCCATACCTCCCAACTTTTTGAGATGGGAATGAGGGACACCTATCAGCAAAAGTATGCAGGGATAGGACACACCCCTCGTCACACCCCCTTAAAGGAGAATTGTACAAAAAAACAAGATTGGTTAAACCCACAAGAGCTTTTTTTACCACTACTATTCCTTTATATTGGAATTTACAAATGCAGCAATTTAGAAATCAGATAACAAGTTTAGCGCTGGGAAACACTTTTTGATAGATAAAAAGTGCATTTTATATACAACTATATGGATTAGACCAAAATGAGGGACAGATGAGGAGGAATGAGGGACAGAAGGACATTCAGGAACATTCCCTCAAATTCAGGGACAGTTGAGAGCTATGCCTACATCCATCCTACATCCATCTGACTTGAATGAACAGGATACTACTTTGATCCAACTTTCTGACAGTCTGACTTGCCCTTTGACCAATCAAAACAATCCCAGTTTGACATAAATTCCTTTTACTGCTGCTGCAATCACCATGTCGGATGTCACAAGTCGGATGGTTAGGACAAGGATCCTACTTTGATCCAACTTCAGTGATAGTCAATGGGCTGAAGTAGGACCAAAGTCGGACCAAAGTAGTGCAGGAACCTTTTTTCAAAGTCGGACCGACTTGTGTCGGACCAGTTAAGACGGCTTTCATAGGAAACCATTGATTTACACACGTCATGCGACATGTGCTTCCAAAGTTGGAGCGTTTGTCGTGTGAACCCGGGCTTAGTATACCAACCCCAAAGTGCCTTGCGTTAGATGTGAAACCAAGCATACGGAAACAATAGCAGTCTCCAGGGAAACCACTTGATTTTCACCCCCAAGGACTGTACGGCTACGGAGATATATGAAATCAACCGAATCATACAAACACGAACTGAAATTTACGGGTCCCCTAAACGATAGAGTTAATTATTTTAGACCAGCCAGCTCCTACGAATGACTTAGCCAAGCATGCATGCAAGACTAGGGTTAATATTTTTTTTGGACAAAGGTACATTTATTTCTGAAGGCTGCCATTGGAGAATTTAACCGTGACTGCGAGACAGTTAGGCAAAATCAAAAGAAATTTTGTCCTCAACTTTTGATGGGCATAATTATTTTTCCATTTAATTTGCAAGAGGTTAATGGCAGAAAGAAAGAAGGTGACATGTAAATTGTAATCGGGGGCACCTTGATACTTCGCTGTCTCCGACATGTGACCTCTCCGCAACTCTCGAGCTTGTAGCGCGTTCCACTAGATATATGTGTGGGAGATCAGTGAAGGTTAAGTGAATATGAGTGGCAGGCATGGAAAATTTTGCTTTTCCTTGACAGCCCTTCCATGTAACCCGTGTCTCTGCACCCTCAGCCGCCAGAGGTCCGGGCGCGTGCAAATTAACTTTCAAAGAGCCGGAGGTGAGAACGCCAAGGTGAGAAAAGTCTCATTGTGATCATGTGAGTTCGCTCGAAGACCTGACAAGGAGCAAAGGACAAGGCCGTCTGAGTGCGTTTAAAGCTATTTACAGATAAGAGGTATCAAGAAGTCTTAAATCACTGGTGCAGAGATTGGAAATGTCTTCTTGGCTCTTTTATTCAACTTTAGAAAAAAAAAAAAAAAAAACTTGCCAGATAAAACTTTCAAATTTAAAATTAAATAGGTTGAAGTGGTTGTAAAGGCTCAAGGTTTTATTTGTATTCTATGCATAAAGGTAAAAAACCTGTATGCAGCAGCCACCCCAAACACTACCTGAGCCCCATCTCGATCCAGCAATGAGCATGAGCATCTTGGCTCTCTGGGGACTCGCCCTCCTTATTTACTGAGACAGCAGAGGGAGTCATGAGAAGAGAGGGGGAGGGGCCGAGCCACGGCTTCATGTCTGAATGGAGCAGCTCAGGAGCGAGCCTGATCGGGTACCCCCACAGCAAGCTGTTTGCACTGGGGGCACTTGGGAGGAGGGTGGAGCCAGGAACAGCGGCAGGAGACCCAAGAAGAGGAGGATCGGGGGAAGTATAAAAGTTATTTGTTATTTTAAAAAAACCTTGACTTTAATATCACTTTAACCACTTGCTACCCGCCCCGCCGTCAAATGACGGCGGGGCGGTGCGGCCCTCGTTCTGGGACGCCGTCATATGCCGTGTTGCTAGGATACAGACGCGACCCCGATCTCTGTAAAGAGCCGTGTCCGTGGCTCTTTAACCATGTGATCGACTGTGTCCAATCACAGCCGGTCACATGTAAACATGGAGATGCCGGTAATCTGCGCTCCTCGCCTCACACTGACAGAGTGTGTGGCAAAGAGAGCCGATCAGCAGCATCTCCTCGCAGGGGACAACAAAACATGTAATCAGGGCACTGATTACATTATAGCGCCACCAGTGTCACCAGTCAGTGCCAGCAATCAGTGCCCACCATTGCCCGCCAGTTTCAGCAATCAGTGTCCACCAGTGCCCACCAGTGCCAGCAATCAGTGCCCATAAGTGATGCCAGTCAGTGCTGGCTATCAGTGCTGCCCATCACTGCTGTCCATCAGTGCCCATCAGTGTCGCCCATCAGTGCCACCCATTAATGTTCATCAGTGCCCATCAGTGCCGCCTATCCATGCTGCCTATCAGTGCCACCTATCAGTGCCCATCAGTGCTGCCTATCAGTGCTGCCTATCAGTGCCTATCAGTGCTACATATCAGTGCCACCTATCAGTACCCATAAGTGCGGCATATTAGTGCCTCATCCTCAGTGCCACCTAATCAGTGCCACCTAATCAGTGCCCATAAGTGCCACCTCATCAATGCCCACTAGTTCAGCCTATCAGTGCCCATCAGTGCCGCCTCATCAGTGCACATCAGTGAAGGAGCAAAATTACTTATTTACAAAATTTACTGACAAAAACTAAGTAAAAAAATGTTTTTTTTTTTTTTTTTTAAATTTGGGTCTTTTCTTTTTGTAAAAAATAAAAAACCCAGCAGTGATTAAATACCACCAAAAGAAATCTCTATTTGTGTGAAGAAAATGATAAAAATGTCATTTGGGTACAGTGTAGCATGACCGCACAATTGTCATTCAAAGTGCGACAGCGCTGAAAGCTGAAAAATGGCCTGGGCAGGAAGGGGGTGTAAGTGCCCTGTAGACAAGTGGTTAAGTAGGGCAACTGATAGGGGGGGCACTGGTCCTCTTGTAGAGGGCCCAAGGACACAGGGGGGTCCAAAAAAGGGAGGGGGATTAGTGAGGGACAACAATTGACTTTCTCTTCCTCCAGCAGCTGAAAGCTGACCTCTCCCCCTCTCCCTGCTGCCAGCTTTCAGCTGCTGGAGGAAGCAGGTTTGGTTACTGAAGCCCCGCGATTCCCTTGTGAAGACTGAGGAGAAGAATAAATTCAATACCTTCACCATCTCCCCATCCTTTGTAACCAGATTTCCTTCCTCATTCTTTATGGGGCCAATATGGTCTGTCCTCCCTTTTTTACTGTTTATATACTTAAAGAATTTCTTGGGATTTTTTTTGCTCTTCTCCGCTATGTGTCTTTCGTGTTCTATCTTAGCCACCTTAATTGCACCCTTACCTTTCTTGTTGCATGCTTTGTAAAGTCTGAATGCTGATGATGCCTGGTATTTTTTAAAGGCCTTCTCCTTTGCTTTTGCATGAATTTTTATGTTGTAGTTAAGCCATCCAGGACTTTTGTTCACTCTTTTAAATGTATTTCCCAATGGGATGCACTGGCTAATGCTCTTATTTAATATGCTCCTAAAGCAAACCCATCTCTCCTCCATGTTCTTTGTTCCTAAGATTTTATCCCAATTTATATCTTCTAGCAATGTTTGTAGTTTAGGGAAGTTGGCTCTTTTGAAATTCAGTGTCTTTGTAGTTAACTACCTGTAGGCAGTGGAGGCCCGTCCATTAGGGGCACACGGTGCAGCGCCCCCTATCCATGCATCCGGCCCCCTGATCATGGATTCCAATGGGGGGGGGTTTGCAGCACATAATTAGAGCCAGAGGCTCTAATAGGCTTCAAAAAAGGGTGGGCTCAGGGCGCAAAGCACTGCGCTCCGAGCCCACCCAGTTGTGTGACAATAGCGAATTATCGTTTTTGCCACACTGATCCTCCTCCCGGCCAATCAGGAAGCGGGTCTTGAGACCCGTCACCCGATTGGCTGAAAGGACAGGCGATCCTATTGGATGCCTAGGAGGATGAGGAGGGAGGAGATGCGCGGCGGAAGCCGCCGTGAGGCAGGAGAGGAGGAGAGAACACAGGAGCTGCTGCCTGCCGACACAGGGGCCACTGTCCACCGCCTGCCATCCACCGCTGCCCACCTGCAACCTAGATGGGGTAAGTGCCGGGCTGGATGACCGATCGACTGGGGGGGATGCAGGTGACCCGACCGCCAGCCAACCAACCTACCTAGAGTGGGCGGGGGGGTGGTTGTTTGCTGCCCCCCCCCCAAAAAAAGAAAAAAACACCAGCTGCCACTGTCTGTAGGTACAGTGAATATCTCCTAAATGTAGCAGCTGGGGATAGCACATGTGCACTGTGCTCTCAGTGGACGGCATACCATCCATTGAGAGAGCTGTGCTGTGACCATGACTCCAGCACATATGCGTAGCAGTTACATCATCGTGGTTTGGCCAAACGGCTGGAGCCCGGGGGGGGGGGGGGGTTTGGGACTGTCAGGTAGTCTGTACAAGGCCCCACGATTTGTGTCAGCAGCCTTTAAACACACTTTAGCTGTGCTGGAAAAAATAAAGGAGCATATTAATAAGCAGTGAATCTGGTGGTTGGAGGCTGTGGACATGATACAGGAGGTGGTTGGAGGATGAGGACATCACATACTGTATATATAGCAGCCATTGATGGATGAATGGTGCAGGGGTCCGGTCTCCATGTGGCCTTGCTTACAATGGCGTAGTGGTGGTGGGAGTCCCCATAGGCTCCAGCTGGGGTCCGGTCTCTGGGTGCCAACTACTGTCCATTCAAAAATGACGCCATTTTATTTCTTCTGTGGTTGTTGGTATGTTTATGGTTTATTCAATGATATGTGTATTAGGATTGTATCTGCGTAGTATGTATGTATTGTGTTTTGATTTTTTGTCCACTGTATTAAAGGGAAAAAAACCTCAAAAAAAATGTACTGGATTTAAAAAAAAAATGGTGCCAAGCGACGCCATTACGTCATTAACTCACCGCGCATGCGCCGCTCGGCCGAAAGTGGGCAGGCTTTGGAACTGCTCCAATGTCAGCCTACAGTCATAATTTTCACGTGCAGCCGCCGTCTGTAATGGGCAATTACAGGCAGCTCAAAAACAGATTGAAATGTACGGACTGCCCGTAAATTTATGGGCGGTTGGCAACATCCGCCAACAAAGGTTGAACATCTTTGTAGGAGCTTATCTGCATTTGGCTCCAGAGTAGTTGGAGGACAAAGAATGCTATAGACATGTGCAGAACGAAAAAAAAAATGGTTTTATTTCGATTCGTTATTTATATACATTTATTTAGTTAAATTTGCTTAATTTGTTTTCGGAATTTGTTTTGTTTATTCAAATTCGAATAGATTTGAATTTTTCCAATTCCATTTGCATTTAAATGAAATTCCATTTAAATTGTATAATTTTTTTGTAATACACTGGCCTGTGTTACTCACTCCTGCACCCTGTGCCCTATGTAAGCCTTGTGTGATTTACACTCCTGAGTCATTGCATGTACCAAGGCGGGCAAGTGGTGAGGAGTTTGTGGGGGGATGGGAGGGGTGTGAGTACCCACACCTTTTCACTGAGGAAAAAAAGCCCTGCTTGGAATAACTTCCCTTTTGGGATCAAGCTATAGCTATACCATGACCTGCATAAATAGGAACCTCTTATGCTACCCAATGTGTGCGCCACCTGGGCCAAGATTTAGGATCGAGGTCATACCATGACCATGAAAATGTGAACATTTTAAATAAGAAGAGTAATGCTGTGTACTCACGACCGGACTTTTCGACAGACATCCGTCAAATCAGACTTGTCTACACACAATCACACCAAAGTCCGACGGATTTGACCGTGATGACGTATGACCAGACTAGAGTAAGGAAGTTCATAGCCAGTAGCCAATGGCTGCCCTAGCGTCGGTTTTCGTCCGTCGGACTAGCATACAGACGAGCGGATTTTTCGACCGGACTCGAGTCTGTCGGAAAGATTTGAAACCTGTTCTAAATCTAAAGTCCGTCACATTTTCGACAGAAAAGGTCCGCTGCAGGTCCGATGAAGCCCACACATGGTCGAATTGTCCGACCGATTGGTTCCGTCGGACAAGTTTGGTCGAAAAGTCCGGCCGTATGTACACGGCATTAGCCATTTTAAAATGTGTGCTGAAATATCCAACAATAATTTATTTAGCGTGATCAGGAAACAAGGGCAAATAACTTTCTGACCCTATTAGGTATGCAAAAATATGGGGGACACTGCTGCCATTAGACAGTTTAACTCACCGACAAATGGTCCATTTCAAAATCGTCATGCCAGGTGAGGTTTTAAGAGCCAATAATCATCGGTGATAACTTAATGTTTAATGAACAAAATTATTGTGATCAAGGAGTCGCCATGGTTTGATAGGATACAGACTGTGCCAGGCAAATCTAATTAACTTTCTTAAGCAGTGCAATGGACAAGGATGATTGGCTCGTTATGGGATATTTAGACGCTGCTGAAGCCGTTGAACACATTTTACCGTGTTGTGCGAATAATATATCAACTGAAATGGCAAAGGAGTCTTTCGATTAGGTTTCTGTCCACATTTATGACTTCTTGACCTTGGTTATGGAAAGTTATGCTTATTGCTACCGGGTGGTATTTTTGTTTCCTCTCCATTGCTTTGTCACAGGTGGTGGGAGTCCTTCTTTCCGCCCTTCCACTCTTTATTTTTTTTCTAGTTCGATAACATAATTCAACATTACTTTTACTACTTCCTGCCAAGGAGTTTGGATACCTTTGGACCTTGTTTAGGCCTAATTGAAGATTAACAAGCAGATCCATTCTATGTCTGTAGTCTTGCTGATTTTATGTTGACTGTGGCCAGTCATCCAATTTCTAAAATGCTGCATTTGTACATTTTAAAAGCCAATATAAAGGAATAGTAGTGGTGAAAAAAAGCCCTTGTGGATTTAATTAACCTTTTTTTTTGTTAATTCTCCTTTAAGGGGGTGTGGCAGGGGGCAGGTGCAATGCCTACATACGTTTGTTAGTAGGTGTCCCTCATTCCCATCTCAAAATGTTGGGAGGTATGGTACAATGATGGCTGGGTAGGACCTCTCTAGCTCTGGGTGGACATCATCAGGGCCGGACTGGCCTACAGGGATACCGGGAAATTTCCGGTAGATTGCCTGCCCTGGGGCCACTTTGAGCGGTGACTGCAGCGCTCTCCTCCCTCTGCCCTCCGGCACTCATATGTCACAGAGCTGAGTCTGTGTGCAAGGTCCCGCCCCACTAGACCGGCTTGTGTGATAGTATATTGAATCAGTGTTCTGCCTATCACACGAGCCGGTCTAGGGGGCTGGGACCTTGCACACAGACCCAGCTCCATGACATACGAGCACCGGAGGACAGAGGGAGGAGAGCGCTGTGTTATCCAGAAAATGGTGAGACCGTGAGGCTGCAATTGGTGGGCGGAGAGGCTGCAATTGGTGAGCACAGAGGCTGCAGTGGTGGGCACACAGAGGTTGCAATTGGTGGGCAAAGTGAGGCTGCATTCATGGGCACAGAGAAGCTGCATTGATGGGCACAGCGAGGCTGCATTGGTGGGCACAGCGAGGCTGCATTGGTGGGCACAGTGAGGCTCCAATGAAGTGAAGCTGCATTGGTGGGCACAGCGAATCTGCATTGGTGGGCACAGTGAGGCTGCATTGGTGGGCACAGAGAGGCTGCATTGGTGGACACAGTGAGGCTGCATTGGTGGACACAGTGAGGCTGCATTGGTGGACACAGTGAGGCTGCATTGGTGGACACAGTGAGGCTGCATTGGTAGGCACAGAGAGGCTGCAATGATGGGCACAGAGTGGCTGCATTGATGGGCACCATGAAGCTACAATGATGGGCACAGTGAGGCTGCAATGATTGTCACAGGGAGGCTGCATTGATGGGCACAGGGAGGCTGCATTGATGGCCACAGGGAGGCTGCATTGGTGGGCACAGTGAGGCTGCATTGGTGGGCACAGTGAGACTGCATTGATGGGCACAGTGAGGCTGCATTGGTGGGCATGGCGAGGCTGCACAGCGAGGCTGCATTGATGGGCACAGCGAGGCTGCAATTGGTGGGCACAGAGAGGCTGCAATTGGTGGGCACAGAGGCTGCAATTGGTGGGCATGGAGAGGCTGGAATTGGTGGGCACACAGGCTGCAATTGGTGGGCACAGAGAGGTTGCAATTGGTGGGCACAGAGGCTGCAATTGGTAGGCACAGTGAGGCTGCATTAGTGGGCACCGCAAAGCTGCATTGGTGGGCACCGCGAGGCTGCATTGGTGGGCACAGCGAGGCTGCAGTGGTGGGCACAGTGAGGCTGTATTGATTGGCAAGTGAGGCTGCAATGATGGGCACAGAGTGGCTGCAATGATAGGCACAGAGAGGCTGCATTGATGGGCACCATGAAGCTATAATGATGGGCACAGTGAGGCTGTATTGATGGGCACAGTGAGGCTGCATTGATCGGCACAGGGAGGCTGCATGGGTGGGCACAGTGAGATTGGATTCATGGGCACGGTAAAGCTGCATTTGATGGGCACGGTGAGGCTGCAATAATGGGCACAGTGAGGCTGCAATGATGGGCACAGTGAGGCTGCAATGATGGGCACAGTGAGGCTGCATTGGTGGGCACGGCGAGGCTGCATTGGTGGGCACGGCGAGGCTGCATTGATGAGCATGGCGAGGCTGCATTGATGAGCATGGCGAGGCTGCATTGATGGGCACGGCGAGGCTGCATTGATGGGCACAGTAAGGCTGCATTTGATGGGCACTGATGAGGCTGCATTGATCTCTTGTATCATGTATGCAGTCTCTGGCCATCTCTTGCACTATGTCTGCAGTCTCTGATCATCTTTAGTATGATGTCCTCAGTCTCTAACCATCTCCTGTACCATGCCCGCAGCCTCCGACACCTCCTGTATCATGTCTGCAGCCTCTCACATCTACTGTATCATGTCCACAGCCTCTGACCATCTCTTGTATCATGTCCTCAGTCTCTACCCATCTCTTGTATCCTGTTCTCAGTCTCTACCCATCTCTTGTATCCTGTCCTCAGTCTCTAGCCATCTCTTGTATCATGTCCTCAGTCTCTAGCCATCTCTTGTATTCTGTCCTCAGTCTCTAAACATCACTTGTATTATGTCCGCAACCTCTGGCCATCTCTTGTCTTATATCATGTCTGCAGTCCCTGAGGGGGAGTCTGGAGAGGAGTTAAGAGTGGGAGTGCCGCCAGGATGGGGGTCATGGGAGAAGTCAGATGTGTGTGGACTGTGGAGAGGAGACTATAGGATAAGTTCAGAGCCACCAATCTGGAGCCATCTAGCTGAGCCCTGCACAGTGCACCTGAGAGGAGGTCAGTGACAGCGCCGCCAGGCAAGTCTGAGGGGGGGGTCACTGATGTAAGGGGGGAGTGAATACAATAATATAAGGGGGCACTGATATAAAGGTTTCCCCCCTATATCAGTAACCCCCCCCCCCCATTCTTTCTGCAGAAGGTGGTCTCTGGAAACCAGAGTCCCCCCCCCCCACGTTCCTGGAGTGCCCCTTGATGATGGACCAATGTTATCACTTTTAACTGGAATTTGCTTTTATATATTTATCTTTATATATATATATATAAAGTTCTATGTGCTTTCATATCTGCCTTCTATGTATATATATATACAGTGGGGACGGAAAGTATTCAGACCCCCTTAAATTTTTCACTCTTTGTTATATTGCAGCCATTTGCTAAAATCATTTAAGTTTTTTCTTTTATTTTTTTCCTCATTAATGTACACACAGCACCCCATATTGACAGAAAAACACAGAATTGTTGACATTTTTGCAGATTTATTAAAAAAGAAAAACTGAAATATCACATGGTCCTAAGTATTCAGACCCTTTGCTCAGTATTTAGTAGAAGCCCCCTTTTGATCTAATACAGCCATGAGTCTTTTTGGGAAAGATGCAACAAGTTTTTCACACCTGGATTTGGGGATCCTCTGCCATTCCTCCTTGCAGATCCTCTCCAGTTCTGTCAGGTTGGATGGTAAACGTTGGTGGACAGACATTTTTAGGTCTCTCCAGAGATGCTCAATTGGGTTTAAAGTGGATGTAAACCCGAAATTTTTTTTTTAATATATATCACACTGTAGAGTGTAAGATTTCCTATCATTTGAGCCCAGTCTTGCCACACAGAGTTAATCCATCTCTGAGCAATCCCCTTTTATTGTTCAGTGAGAAAAATCTTGACAAACTGAGAAAAACTTTGTCAAATACTCCCCCTTGCTGTG